>NW_006768769.1:1524854-1768697 GCF_000204055.1 Melampsora larici-populina 98AG31
GGGACCTCTTTCGGGGCTCGGGCTGACACCTAGGTCCCATCTGCCGAATCCGTGCAAAATAGGCAATTCACGGAATTTGCAATGTCACTTTCCAATCCATATTTGCAAATCCTGAAAAGGGAATTTCAACTGTCGTCTATACAAATTTCAAACTGATATCTGTCTTTCTTCTCTGTGTGCGAATACAGAGATTTCCAATAGTTGTCGCAGATCACGCTGGTAGAATAACTTCAGGGCGTTCGATATCCGCCTTGAGATAGTTGGTGTGGGACTTTGATCAGCTGACTTCGGCTCGACGATTTCGTTTTATGTATCTGTCATTTATAAATTATGCACCTTGTCGGAAGTTGACCTTGGCTCGATGGATTTCCTGCTAGTCTATATATATACCCTTCAAAAAATATAAAATCCGGATATCTCTTTGACTTCCTGAATCCTCAGCCAGCCTCAGCATTTCTTCAAAAATTAATTCCTCGTCTTTCAAATCCTTCTTACTTTTACAATTACATACAATTGTTTGCGTATACATATCCTAGCCTTTTCCATCATGAGATCTTTTGTTCTTCTTGGATTCCTGTTACAAGTCTTATTTGTATTAAGTTATCCTGAATCTATCAAGACCTTAGAAAGACGTGACTTGAGCGGTCTGCAATCGATCAACCCACAACAACTTTTCAAACGCTCAACCTCGCGGCCCAACCCGGTAGTTTGTCCAAATGGTGACAAATATGATTTGAACGATTACAATAAGTGTGTCATCATTTCTTGTCAACTTTGAAGTCGTTCTCTCTGCTTTACCAATTGAACCGACTAAAACTTTTTACACGTAACTTGATTAGAGCGCTTACCGCTTTAGTCCAACGTAAGGTCAAATGTGTTTACTATTCCAACTTGGCTGTGAGTATGGTTTCCACTCAACCGACTGAGAAGCTAGAAGGTCCCGAGTTGACTGGCTGATCGACTCATTTCAAACAGATGGTGGTGTTCGACCAGGATGGAAATCCGGCCACATTTACGGAGTGAGTGGCCCATTTAATGACTGGAACAATGTGGATATCCCCAAAGATCAATATGAACCCATCCTTCTTCATTCTGTCAGCTCCGAACCCTCAACCATTAGAAATTGGTATGACTCTCAGATCAGTCAGCAATGTGAGACTCAAAGGCCAGTTAGGGTTGTAAGTCTTACTCGTCTAGACTCTCCTACAAGTTAACACTAAGCCAGAAATCTAACTTTCTTCCAAACTGATACCGATTGATACATAGCGAAGCAAGCAACCACCACTTCGCCCGGATGATTCCTTGTCCATCGGAACCGCGTTCTTCAATGACTATGCCGCTGACAAGCAAGTCGTGAACTGTGATGATGAGGATGACGCTTACATACGTAATTACTTGGCTTCCTTCTGAAAGACATACATGATTGTGATCACAATTGCTAGTAGTAAATTCCTTGCCTTACAAATCACAAGCGTGACCCTTACATGTAGTATTTGGATCCATGTTAGGGGCTCATGTTGGAGTGTTTCCAGTTCATGGTATTCTTTATCTCTCTTCTTTATCAGTTGTTATTCTATCTTGGCTTCTTCAATCTGATCATGAGCCTTATGAACTAGGCCTAGTTCTTGTTGAAGTTCATCTTGGTTCCATGTGCAACTGTCTGAGCCCAACCTAGGGAGTCTTGATGTAGTTTCTTACAGAAACTTTCAATATTATCAGTGAATTACATTAAGACTAGCGCTTAGACAGGCTTGCCCGCCTCTAAAGTCAATAAGTAGAGTGTTGATCCTTATGGTTCATATGGCTGGAGTCTTGAGTCAGTCACAAAATTTTTGATGCTTTGGCTCTCTTTGGCTGCCAGTACTGTGGACGAGTACATTGTAGAACTAGAGCAGATGTTGATGGGCCAGCCCACCTTGAGGTCAATACGACTATACCGTACGTCAAATCCAGCTTTATAATTCTTTAACGTAGCGTAGCTGAACTCTTTTCACAATCGTTGAGTTTTGCAACTTAACCTATGAGTAATCTGAATTAAGGGATGTTCAATTCGAAGGGATTGTAAGGAAAGGTTCTTTTGGAAAACTTACGAAATCAAAATCTAAAAGACCATTCATATCTCGTCAGACTCATGATATTGTAACGCAAAATCCACATTTTCTCTTCATCAAGAATAATTTCTTGCAAAATGGATTGTTTCCTTTGTTCTCTTCATTTTTTACTGTGTTTGAGTCAGACATCAAGAAACAAAGGTGCAGTAATTCCCTGCACATTTTTTACTGTGTTTGAGTCAGACATCAAGAAACGAAGGTGCAGTAATTCCCTGCACATTAATTAATCTGTTTGAGTCTTTAACCTCATCCAAGTCCCACATATTATGGCTTAGCCATGTGTAGGTGGCTCGACGATTTTGTTTCATCTTAAACCTAGCAAAGTCTCACGCTGTCGCCTCGCGATCGAGCCCGCTGTTTAGTTTTATCTGTCCTCGAGCCTCTGGCCGTTGGCGAGGGACTTGAGTTAACCTTGGCTCGATGGATTTCGTAAGCATTTCCAGCATTTCCATTTACAACATCAAAAGTACCCTTCAAAAATGAAATCCCGGATATCTCTGAATTCGACTTCCTCAGCCTTTCTTCAAAATTAATTCCTCGTCTTTCAATTGCTTCTTACTTTTCCAATTACAATTGTTTGCGTAAACATAACCCAGCTCTTGTCATCATGAGAGCATTCATTCTTCTTGAATTCCTGTTACAAGTCTTATTTGTATTGGGTTATCCCGAATCCATCGGGAGCTTAGAAGGATGTCATGACTTGACTGGTCCGCAATCGAACAACCCACAACATCTCTACAAGCGCTTAACCTCGCCACCCAACCCGGTAGTTTGTCCAGATGGCCACAAATATGATTTGAACGATTACAATAAGTGCTTCTCCATTTCTTGTCAACTTAGAAGTTGTTCTCTTCGCTTTACCAATTGTATTGAATTGACTAAAACTTATTGCACTTAACTTGATTAGAATGATCACCGCTTTAGTCCAACGTAAAGTCAAATGTGTTTACTACGCAAACATGGGTGTGAGTCTGGTGTCCACTCAGCCGACTGAGAAGCTAGAAGGTACAGAGTTGACTGGCTGATCAACTCATTTCAAACAGATGGCGGTGTTTGACCAGGATGGAAAGCCGGCCACGTTTACGGAGTGAGTGCTTATGTAATGACTGGAACAATGTGGATATCCCTAAAGATCAATATGAACCCATTCTGATTCATTCTCTCAGCTCCGATCCCTCAACCCTTGTAAATTGGTATGACGCTCAGATCAGTAAGCAATGTGAGGTCCAAAGGCCAGTTAAGCTTGTAAGTCTTACTTTTCTCTCCTACAACACATCAAACCCAGAAATCTAACTTTCTTCCCAATTGATATCTACCAATTGATAGCAAAGCAAGCAAGCACCACTTGGCCCGGATGACTTATTGTCCATCGGAACCGCGTTCTACAAAGACTATCTCCCTGACAAGCAAGTCATGACCTGTGATGAAGAGGATGATGCTTACATACGTAATTACTTGGCTTCCTTCTGAAAGACATACATGATTGTGATCACAATTGCTAGTAGGAAAATTCTTTCCTAAACCTGCGAGGTGATATCTTACAAATCACAAGCCTGACTGTAATATTTGGATCTATGTTAGGGGCTCATGTTGGAGTGTTTCTAGTTCATGGTATTCTTTATCTCTCATCTTTAACAGTTTTTATTATATCTTGGCTTCTTCAATCTGATCATGAGCCTTATGAACTTGGCCCAGTTCCTGTTGAAGTTCATCTTGGTTCTATGTACAACTGTCTGAAGCCAACCTATGTAGAGAGTCTTAGTGTAGTTTCTTGCAGATGTAGTTTCTTACAGAAACATTCACTATCATCAGTGATCATCAGTGAATTACAGTAAGACTAGCACTTAGCCAGGCTTGCCCGCCTCCAAAGTCAATAAGTAGAGTGTTGATCCTTATGGTTCAAATGGCTAGAGGCTTGAATCAGGAATAGGTTAAGTAATTGGGATATATGCACCATGCTCAACTAATCACATTATCTTGTGTCAAGCCAAAAACTGCGTAGCAGCTATCAAAGGTTCAATATGATCCATATGAGGTTTGAAGATGATGATAAGTGAACACACAGATATTAGGGTGGTTCAAGTCAAGAAATGCTAGCAACGTGACGCAGAATCAGGTTTTTTAGGGTTGTTTGCTCCTTAAAACTCTTGATTGCCTAGTCACAAACACTCTAAAATACAATTTTAAGGCCTTGTAGATATTTGTGTACCCCTAATGGACATTGACCACAAAAAAATGTTCAGTTGTACAAGTAGGTGTATATGGGTGGTATCTAAAGTGACAAGAGAAAACACCTGCCATATCCTGTCCCAGCCCTGAGGCGGTGAAGGTTTGTGACCTCAAATGATCACTTGTGTCAAAACAGCCAAGATTGTCATAAGAAGCAGCTTGATAACATTAAAGACTTAGTTTGTTAGACTTTCAGGAAGGTGAATATCACACAAGGCAATGAAGACACAAAATTGGTTGTTGATTGTCCTCCAAGACTGTAAGCTGATCATGATATATATACTCTACTATGGAATTGTATCATCAACGTCATCATCATATATTAAAGCACGTAATCAAATTTTCCTCCAAAAATAAATCATCATCATCAAAAGAATAAGAGACCAGAAAAGAGAAAATTCACACATAAAAAAGATGTATCCAAGCTGGTAATTGGGGCAGGAGGATACAAAAAAAAATCCAGAATGCAATCAAAAATAAGATATCGAATCAAATCAAACTAGAATATGCTTGAATTGAACCACTTAAACCTTGGAAGAAACCAAGATCATCTCCTTTGGTTTACTTTCTTCAAGGTCAATTCTTTTTTTTTCATTCTGGATTTTCAGATTCAGCGTCATGGCTATATCCATTTTCTTCTTCCTCATATCCTTCTTCGTATTCGCCATCATCTTGTAATTCGTCATCAATACTTGCCGTTGCGTACCTGGAAAAAACACACATGAGGTTCATCAATATCACGAGGTATGAAGACGGGTCTAGTTCAGAGGTCTGTGCTCACTGTTGATATTCTTCAATCAAGTCAATGAGATTGGATTCAGCCTAGGGGTTCCCAACGCATAATGTGTCAGTTCATGAAAAAAGTGGTGACGTGGCGGGATTTCTCGTGAAGTATCAAGTTACCTCTGTGAATTCCATTTCATCTGTAGGATATGGAAAAAATATCACGTTAGAACCTTTGATTTGCAAAATTTTGGGATGATTAGTGGATTTGCTACTGACCCATTCCTTCGTTTGTGTACCAATGTAAGAATGCACGTCTACGGAACATAGCCTATGACACAATGCAAAACCCAAAAAATCTTTCAACTGGATGTGCAAAGACAAATTGACTTCAGACTGAGGAAGAAGAGGGACGAACTGCATATTGAGCTTGGGTTCTCTTGAACAATTCCTGTTGAGCTGTTGAATTACCAATGAATGTCGCAGCCATTCGAAGACCTAATCAAATTAAAAGAAAAAATCCAAAGCTAGTCAGTCTATGACGAGCAACTTCCAAGCAATAATGTAGTAAGACGAACCAGTAGGTGGTACTTGACATAGTGAAGTCATCACAGAGTTAGGGATCCAATCCACGAAGAAATCCGAGTTTTTCTCTTGCACAGCTGCCATCGATTCCTCGACACTTAGATTGACGAACAGGTTGAAAGGATGTGAGATTTGCGGCAGCTTTGTGTAAATAGTCAATTGAAGAGAAGTAGATTTGATCGCTTACTCTCGAGAAGCAACAGCAGCACCTCGGAAAATAGTGGCTGCAGTAAGGTACCTACCGAGACGCGGATCAGAGGCTGCCATCATTGATTGTGGCGCAAAGACTTGCTGAGTTAGTTCAGGCACCTGGAACGAACTGTGGATTAGTACGAATATTTGTTTTACTGAAGATATGGTATTCGAAAACACACTGACTGTCAGTTTTTGATACTTGGAAGCACCAGGCGCGGTTAATGGTGCAAATCCACACATGAGGAAATGTAATCGAGGGAACGGAACCATATTGACGGCGAGCTTTCGTAAATCGGCATTCAATTGACCTGGGAATCGTAATGTAGTCGAACTACCGGCCATCACATTGGCTACTAGTGCATTCAGATCACTGTAACTCGGATCGTTCTTTTTGAGTGTCCGCTGGCAGACTGGAAGGTAAGAAGATCAGTGAGTGTCTGATCCACATCAGAGAGATGCTTGGAGAGCTTACTATCGAATAATGCTTCGTTATCAATGTTGAAAGTCAGATCGCTCTGCGAGGTAGGTCATGATGAGTGATGCGGACTTTTTAAATGAGATGCACAGTCTAGCTAACGTCAATGTACCATCTCAACCAATTGATGGAAACAAAGCGTCGCATTGTACGGCTCCACGACTGTATCCGACACCTTTGGACTTGGTAAAATAGACCATGTGGTCATCATTCCTGAATGGTTTGGTATCGAGAATCAAATATATGTGACATGTGAGTAGACCCTCATTGACTTGCTAGGTTTATTTGATATACTCACGGTCCGGGTATTCTTCTCTTAGCTTATTCAAGATCAGGGTTCCTAGTCCACTTCCTGTTCCACCTCCTAACGAATGGACCAACTGAAACCCTTGAAGCATCTCACAACGCTCAGTCTCGTGTCGAACGACTTCCATCACAGTTTCGACCAGCTCAGCTCCTTCACTTTTAGAGTGGATAAATGCGATCGAGAAAACAAGATACAATCAAATAGATCATCAGCACAGTGAAGGCGATCCTTATAAGGAGGACGAAGGAGGTTCGGGGGGCTCGTCTTACGTGTAAAATCCCTGGATGAGTTGGATGATGTTTTACTATGATCAGTATGATCCACATTAATGTAGTGGAGACAAATTTGAGATATATTTCTATTCACCTTTGCAAAGTTATTACCTTCAACCCCAGCGTCGTGCCATATCAAAATTGCCTCAGATCGAATGAATAGGCCTTTGAGAATAAGACCAAGATGACATACCGGCTCCTGATTGACCATTGATATAGTTATCAGGTCTGTGTAACTTTCCTAATGGGCCAGACCGAATGGATTCCATAGTGTTAGGCTCAAGATCGATGTTAAGTCCTCGAGGAACCCATTTGTCTTTAGCTGCTTCGCTAAAGAAGACTCCTAACCGAGTGTGTTGCTCCTCCGTTGCTTCAGGCAAGGGTATTCCTTCTCCAGATAACGCATGTTCCTGTAAAATCGATTGCCAGAAAGAGCTGGTCACCTACGTTGCATGATTCGCAATGCAAGAAAATAAGTCAGTCTTCGGGTTTCATTTGAATCGAGGAAAGATTCATGGAGTTGCGTCGAGCAAAAGAAGACCTCACCTGATTTCCTGCTTGTCCGGTCGCGAGGGTAATGATTTCCCTCATACCGCCTGATTAATTGCTTTTCTTGTGCACTAGATAGGAGGATATGTAGTTCTTTGTGTATTGGCCAGTGACGGGTGAGATGGTGCGAGTCAGTGGCAGTGGCTTTGAGCTGTTGCGCACGGCTGCTCAAATAAAGTCCCGCAACACCATTCGGTCATCCGGGCCTTCCATCTCTTCAGGGTGTACCGGCGAAATCCGTCATGTTGGCTTCACTCTTTGTCACTCAACCGATGTCTTTTTTGAAGATTCTGCAACCCCTTTTATCACTTTTATAAGCTGTATAGCCCTCCATTTCCGAAAAGGCTTCTAAGATGAATACACCCGGAAAGATAGGTGAGGTGAACAGCGGAAATGCTTACCAAAGGATTGATGAAGGCCGCAATACCTGCAAATCAAGCTTGAGAGTGAGCTTTGCAAAGACATGGAAGTGATAGCCAGCAATGGAGGCTGGAGCTTTTTCAGAAATCATCTGGAGACATATCTACGTGCCTTTCAAGTCGAAGTGATCCTACAGGCTACATCGACGACCAATATAGTTCCAAACAATCTTCCGTTCCACGATTTGTAATTGGCACTGGCAGCTGTTGGTCACCTTCACGTACTTTTTACTGTTGACATGTTCTTGATTTTGGTTCAGCGAGTAGCCAGGATCATAAACGTACACCGACATTGGCTTGTGGTTGGAGAAGACACCTGGAACTGTTTGTTTTGAAGGAAAAAATGAAGTGAGTTGTAAGACGAGTAGCGAGGCTCATGGTCTGAATGATACCATTCCAGGTTTATGTCTTGAGGTGTTCCAGATTGATTTCGCTCTGTTGACCATCTTCAGAATGGTGAAATTCCTGTAGGTAATCTGGGTAGGATGTATGCTATAGAAATCAGTCGAAGAGATCTCCTTGACCATTGTCCTAGTTATATTCCATCCACTATAATCATTTCTTGAAGTGTCTCTGCATGCCATCAGAATGCTACCTCGTAGACTCACATTACGACCTCAAGAGTTTTCTTTCGAGGGAAGTCAAGATTCCGGCTTACCTCTCAAACTAGTCACCACCCGACATGGTACTAAAATTTCCAATCCATCTCGCCTTGATGAGTCCGGTAAGAATAGTACCCAACATATTGGTAATCAATCATCTTCTCGGCGTGCAAGGGGGAACGGCAAAGGTTCTCCGCCAGCCTGGCTAGAACGAGCTTTGGAGGTTCCAGAACATGGCCAGTCCCGCACTTCTGATACACATCCTTCATCGCGGACTTATCCGAGCTTCCATCGACCGGTTCCTCGTCGTCCTTCGCGTCATCCGCATCACCATCGCTCTCTAGCGACCATTGATTCTAGCGCAAGCCGAAGAATTGAGAGTCGGAACTATGGCTCAGGTCCCACCTCTAGTGATCATCTGGTTAGCTCTCCGAGAATAACGCCCCAGATGCTTCCACCTTTCTTGGCCTATCATCCACACTCTTATCCAACCGAAACCCTGCACGAGCACAATTCTCCTACGCCATTACTCGCTTACGATGGCGTTGATTGGGAAGACGATCAGGCTCCGGACCATTCTCAAAGTAGATTGTCCTTTCAAACGTGGCCAGAGGAGCAATTGAGCCAAAGGCTAGAATATGATTCATTTCCTCCTCATGTAGGCTTTCTTTTCACTTGATCAGACCTTGCGCGGATGAATTCTGCAAAAAAATATGTGTGTATCAAGCACAGGCCTTATATTTTGGCAATATCTGAATTTATGTACTCGATGTGAGCTAAAATAAGACATTTCCCATTCTTTTACCGCAGCTATCACAGCCTTCTCCACTGTTGAGCTTGCAACATCGGAACAGTCAGTTTGCGACTGTCCAAGAGAGGGAATGGCAGCGCAGGTCACCAACTGAACCTACGACTCTTTATAATCACTTACCTGTGGTTCAAACCTCGTACCAACGACCCCAATCTCCCTCTCAAAGCCTTCAAAGTCTCAATGTATATTCAAAGAATCCGGAACCGGATCGTTATCTACTCAAACTTGAATCTGCTGCAAAAGCCTTCGCAAGTTCTGAAGCAGGTTTTTCATCACCACTCGGTTGTACTTTACCAATTGATGGGGCAGACGGTTTCTTTGATTCTAGCACAAGGCCAAAATATGGCGCCTTCAACTTCCCTCCCACGACTCCCCGCGCGAGGAGTCTTACATCCCATCAATCAAATCATTCGATGTATCCTAGGACACCACAGCATTTAAACAACGTGGAAGCATCTCGGCAAGTTTCACAGGAAACCGCTGAGGCTGATTATATGGCTTTTCCGGAACCAGCATCTTCTCATCGACAACAGCCTTTGAAATCTTATGAAACATTGTCTCCTACCCATACCACCTGGTCTGATTACCAAAACTCGACATCTCTCAACGTTTGGCAGAAGCATCCACAACTCCTGGGTGATCCACTCGAGTACGGAATCCAATCGAATGAAAATCTGTATGAAGATGAACTTTCAAATCCTGATATCCTTGCACAAACGCAAACAAATTTAACCACTTTTTCCGAAATACAAGTCAGTAGGAAGCCTTACAATGAACAGAGAAATGAACCTATATCTCCAACATTCTTTGTTGCAGAAGAAGATAAGGCAGTCTTTGCAGAATTAAAAGCTCTCGCAACACTTGGTACAACATCAATTGATCACCACACTACCATCTCTGCGGCACAAGTTAGTTTGTCACCCTCTATTAGTGTTGCGGCAACTGAAGAAATTCAACGAGAAGTGGAAGAACAAGAAGTGGAAGAGCAGGAAGTGGAAGAGCAAGAAGTGGAAGAGCAAGAAGTGGAAGAGCAGGAAGCGGAAGAGCCTGGGGATTGGGCCAGACTTGAGCAATTGCTTGAAGAGTATCCTGAATCAAATGTAGATTTTGACGAGGATGGAAGTGGACCTGGTTTTGTTATTTGGCAAGATCCTGATATACCATAGGCTCTCTTAACTTTTTGGCCATGAAGTATATAAAAGAACACATATGATAAAGAATCGAATCGATGCTATTCTTTTTGAATTATGATATAAATACCTCATGATCAAAGCAATCAGCTAGAGTGTAAAAAATATTGCGGCCACAAAGCTCCATTGAAACGTCACTGTGAAAGCCTACATGTAGTCCGCAAGGTGAAAAGGGGACATCACACAGATGATCTTATCGTAGTATCATTTTGTTAACGATGTAGGCTTACTGAGCGCAACATCGATGACACTACATGCATATAAGCAAACCTCTTCAATGTATGGTGACTGTTTTGTACGCGTGTTTGTAAGTACAAGTTATATTGATGACAATCAGATAAAAGAATGATAATACAACATTTTGAAGTCAAACATAACACACTTCAGAATGTATACGGGGAAGGATGACTTCAGTGTTAGATTGCCACTTAAATTGATAAGAGTGATCTTGAGGTCATGGCATAAACATCAGACAACAAACAAAAAAGAACTGACCAGTCTCAATAACGACCCTTGCGAACCTCACCCTCAACACCATTTAATTCAGGTTGACCAGTTTGAGCGGAGACCGTGAAGTTTCCACCAACTTTACTAAGGAGAAAGTCGCCATATCGGATAGAAGCTCGTTCCTTGACCGGTTTATCGTTTTCTTTCGCTTGACGAATAATAGAAGGTAATGGAGAGATATAGGCGTTGAAAGCTGGTTCGTAAAAGAAAGGTATCCTGTTCCCTCAATTTTGAAAAGACAAAATGGAAAGATTTATATGCTGAGCTTTAATCAAATCCTCCTGAAGAGATTTCCTATATCTGTTTTTTTATTTATTTACAATCTCTTTGGGTCTTGACTGACGAAGGAATCAGACCTGTTAAACAATCAGGTCACTTACGAAACTCGATAGTTTTGTCCTTTATGAATCACTCGATGTAAGGTAGCCTTATAAACCCCATTTGTCCAAATCTCCCACATCTCTCCGATATTGACCACTAAAGAAAAAAAGTGTGGTGATCAGCTGATTTCGCAAATTGACAACAATTCAGTCAAGTTTGGTGATACCGAGTGCTCCTTCGATGGGATCAGCATTGACCCAGACTCCTGCTTCTCCTTCTTCTTCAGTTAGACTTTCTGTTGATCTTGTCTGAGCTCCTCGCCTGAAGACTTGTAAAGCACCACGGGTCGAATCAGCATATAGGAACGTATAACATCCGTAATCTGTCCCAATCCAAAGTTTTGGTCATTATTTGAAGATGAAGAACCGCTCTAGCTTTTGATTACATAGGAAAACTCAGAAGAAGACCTTTGTGAGCTCCACAGGATACTCCGTCGTGAGTGTGGGGTAAAGGTGGATAACCGATACATCGCATGACCCTAATACGAAGCACATCAGAATTTCAGATCGACTCATCTGGATGAAGATCGAAAGAGTCGAAGAAAAGTGACATACCAGAATGAGTCCTTGGCGAGATTAACCAAGTCTTCTACCTCATCTGGTTCCAATCCAAGTCCCATTCCTGTTGCCCTCATCATCACTTCACCCAATCGGATCATGGTGACAATATATTGACTAATAAGTTCTTTAAAGTCCTTTGGTGTTTCTGGCCATCTATTCTCTCCACCTAAAACCTTTCCTTTCCCTTCATTCCCAAATGGAGAGGGAGCATAAAGATCTAGTGCTTCATGCCAGTCTGCTTTTCCTTGTGTGATATTAAGACCTTTTCGTTGGTAACCACGTGCGAAATCGTTAGAAGCGATCGATAGAGATTCTTTCTCTTCTTCAGTTGCATTTAAAAGAAAGCTACGAGTAGCGTTAAGGACATCTGAAAAAAGGTGTGTTGGAATACCGTGTCCTGTGAGATAGAAGAAACCAGTTGAGGTACAGGCTTCATGAATTTCAGCTGCGGTTTTGCTTTGATGATCAGGATTCGAGGGATGCTGAAGAAATGGTGAGATGTCAATGAGAGGTAGTGAGGTGATAAGCTGTTCAGACATAGCAAGGATCAATTGAGATGCGAGTCCCGAGGGCAAGTAGAAACTGAAACTCGACTGGTCTTATCTTGCTTGTCAAGTCGTAAACTCGACCACACCACATCATCGTCATGACCGCAACTGCACCTATCCCAACTCTTGCACTCTCATCCAACAATAAAGCTGAGTTAGCAAAAAACGTTCAAGAAGCCTTCAGAACTCTAGGCTTTCTCTATGTAACTCATCCTAATCTCGATCAAAGCTCTATATCTAAAATATTTGAAATCTCTAAAGCATTTTTCACTCAAAGTTCTGAGTTGGAAAAAACTAATTGTGCTCGAAAGGTTTGCTCGTCAAACGCATTTCTTGATCATCATTTATACATATGCTGATGGGCTCGTATAGTAGGCCGATAACTTGGGCTTCGTGGCTTTCAAAGCCGAACAGTTTGAGTGCTTGTTTCGATCGATCGTTATTTTTCGGAAAAATGATCATGATAATGATATAGAACTACACCACGGGGCAACTTTGAACTGGGACCACGTGAGATTTAAGTTGAGTATGACCACGCCGAGTCGTTGTGTAGAACAGGTGGCAGCAGTGTGACCGCGGCTACGTGGCCCTCACCCAAGCTTGTCACCCGTTCTACACATGAGCTCGCTGTGAGCAGCAAGATCACGTTACGCTAATGTGATGTACCAGCCTATTAGCGGGTGAGCCGATGTGTGTGAGCAGGACCTGTCAGCCAGCTGCTCAGCACCTGAAGCAGCTTGGATGACTCAAATTCTTGAGAACCCAGCAATATTTGTACTTTACAATTTTTTTATTCTTTTTATTCTTTTTATTTTTTTATTTTTTTTATTTTTTTTATTTTTTTTATTTTTTTTATTTCTTTTATTTTTTTTATTTTTTTGAGGGACAGTGACGTCACCGGTTTTTAAGTACTTCTCCAAATTCCATTGACCACCGTTGTCCGTCTAAGTTGTTCCGCACACAACCCCCTCAAACGTCACCACTTCAATCGATCACAAGAAATCTCACTCTCGCATCTTGAATAGCAAGGTTCATTAACTGCATCACATCAATGTAATAGATTGCAAGAACAAACTGGATAACATCATGGTAAGTTTATCTGTCCTTCACATCAATCTTTTCTGTTTGATTTTCTTTTGATGCTATCATATTCATTGATGCCCTTTATTCTCCTTCAACAATATCAATTCACTTATATCATTGTAAGTTTCCCTCTTTTTCTCTTCTCCAAAGACTCATTTTGATTTGATCATGCTCGGTCCTTCCTATTTTGTTCTTTGTGCTCATGACATTGTATTTTGATGATCCACGGATTGACAGCTTTGAAACTATCCTGTGTCCAATTACTCTGTACTCCACCTTTAGAAGAAGATGCAACAGTTCAAAAGTTCTTTTTATCAGGTTTGTTTGTTCTGCTTTATCTCTATCCATTGAATCATCTCTTACAAAATCAAAATGAAAATCATGAAGAATAGATCGAGCAGAATGGAAGTATGAATTTCAAAAGAACTTATAAAACAATCAAACTTCATCATGCTACTTCAAATCCAATTTGTCTGAAGTTCAATAAACAATCACTCAATTCAAAACCAAATGAACTAATCAACCTTGACCAATCTTTTTCATTTCTATCGGATCAGGAGAATCAGTAAGATCAGCTATAGTAAAACAAATAAAATCATTCAACAAAACAGATACACTCGAGACAAGCTCATTTCTTTCAAAGTAACAATCTACAAAAACTTAATAGATCAAGTGAGATGTTCTTTTTCTCAAACATCTTAACTTCATGATTCAAGTTTACTGATTTCTTGTAACTACTTTTTATCTAAATCTTCCTTTTTATCCGACTCTCCCTTGTCCACAGATTGCTCGATCACTGGCTCGATCACCTGTATGTATTAGGTAAGTAATACATACATCTATTTGGCTTCATGCCTCACGTTCAGTCATATCTACATCATCATTTCCTTTGATACGAAGATCTACATCACCTTCAGGTCTATTTTATTTTATTTGAGTCTTTCTGTCTCTATTTTTCGGCTCTACTCTTCCAATCTTATTTTTTGTATTAGCTTGATATATTTATGTAGTATTGAAGAGTATTCGCCAATGCAAATAGTAGATGAATTCTGTTATGCACAATTCTGTCAGCAAAAAAACAGCCCATCCCAATTTAAGTGGGCTGGCTATTAAGAACAAATAAGGTGAATGAGCACTGAGGGCAATCACTCAACCTGTCATTGGTGATCAAGCCTGCACTGTTGTCATTTCAGATAACTCACCTTGTCAATGTGTGAGTTATTCCACCTTGTCATGATGTGAGATGCTCACCTTGTTATGATAAGGGGTTAGATTGGGTGATGCTCACACTGGCTGGCACGTGTAACTCACATTGGGTATGACAATGTAGACAGCATGCAGGGTCAAAATTCACGTGAGCGTCACATGCCACCCGCCCCGTGGTGTATGTTTACGTGTTATTCGTCAGCTTGGATCCACTATCAAGCTCTCAAGGTGACACCAAAGAGTAAAGCAACATTTTTCAAGCTTATGGTATTTATCATGTTGGGTTGAATCGATTGAGCTTACTCATAATTTCTATGATCTTGTACTCTTGGATTGGGAACATGAAGAGCTTTCAACCTCGGAAGATTGATCCTTCAAGATGGATTTCCTGTCGCACAAAAGACACAACTGGTCCCTTCATTGTTGAAAAATCATTTACCAGTTATTTACGAGTTTCAAGAGGTAAGCATTGATGGTTTTGATCTCCAGCACTCAAAGGTTAAGTCTGACATTTTTTTTCGTAGACTTGTCGAGCCATATGCCTTGAGATCCTCGACTTACTGGCCATCAGTTTAGGAGTGCGTGGTCTTTGATCATGTCTCACTGAATGCAAAAACCTCAATCGATGGATAGGTAATGTTATTGAGATACGTCATATTTTTGTAGCTTTCGAAAGACACCTTTACTTCGCAACATGTGGCAAAAGAAGAAGACCTTTCAATTCTTCGTATGCTATATTACGCCTCTCAACCTTCACAGTCTGGAAAGCAGTCTGAATCACCTTCTATCCGAGCTGGAGCTCATTCTGACGTGAGTTTGATTTTGCCAGCAACTTCCTTAGGTTGGTGTTGATCCTAGTGAACCTTATCTTTTGAGACTAATTTAGTACGGATCATTGACTTTGCTATTTCAAGAGTCTGATGGTCCAACTGGACTTCAAGTACTTACTTCTTCTGAAATTGGTCAACCTTCAAATTGGAAAGATGTGGTTGTTCAACCCGGTGCAATCCTTGTCAATATCGGTGATGCTCTTGAGTTGAGTCTTTCACTTCCAAGCTATCGGAATAGTCAAATCAAAATATTTACCGATATCTTATCATGGATATGTCTTTGATGTTTTGATATTTGATACTTCTATAGATTTTGGACCGGCGGTAAATTGAAATCAACAGTTCATCGAGTCATTCAACCTACTCACCCTTCTCATCATCACCCCACCCGGTTCTCAATTGCTTACTTTTGTCAACCTGACCCTGATGCAATCCTCAAAGATGTAGTAGGAAATTCACCTGACCCGTGTAAGTTATTTTTCTGTCAATATGCACCTTCCTTAAAGCCCTGACTTCATGGTACATCGTCTTTGCACGCTGCAAAACTTTGATTGGGTTATCATTTCATTCATATATCATATGAACAGTGACTAGCTCTCGATTGGAAAGTAAAGGAATTTGTCTTTCTGAAACAGTAACTGCTCGTGAACATCTAACTCGAAGGTTCAATGCTACTTACCTCTCAGGTTCCACTCTCCCTAAAAGTAGCAGTTAATATTTGATTGATCAGAAGAGTCTGAAGGTTACTTTTGCACAAATTTTGATTTGTATAACATCGTATCATGAGAAATAGAGGAGTTAATTGATCACTTCTTCAAAACAGCTTTCCGTGTACAGTCCCCTCCAAGTGGTTTACGTAATCATTCAAGTTCTGCAGCGGCGGGGCTGGGGCCTGTTGCAAACCCGATGATTACGAATTCTAGGGGTGGGGACGTGTACAACGGTCAGAATGGTGTCAAAGTAGCGTCTCAATCAGTAGCGGGATATGTCCAGAAGAGTTTTGGAAAGACCAGCCCTGCCTGACGCATCTTTAGATATAGATGCTCATTGGAACACTGTAAAAATTGATAAGAAAAAATGCTCCAAGTAGGACACATGAAACAGATGAGGAGACACACAAAGGCAACCTTATTCCATATGCTCAAGTCTCATCTTACTGTCTATAGCAATTGGGTGTTCAGAGTTCAGAGTTGAAGTTTTATTGCACCAAAAAATGTGACCACATTTTAGGATAGGTATTTGTATTGCTTTACGACACAAAGGGCAACAAGGTTTTTCTTGACATTGGTTTTGACACCTATCAATATGTTGCTGAAAGTCCATAAAAAAAGAATCAGTGATGATTTGCACAGAGAAATCTGGTAAACAATTACCTTGATATGATCTTTGCGAGAAAGATGTTTCTCTGAACAGTTTAATCTGTGTTGTCTATTGAGAATATTTCTCCCTCTTATTCACCCTTCTTTGATCTAGTCCTTCCCTCACTTAGTCTAAACTAAGCAAGGGAAGGACATGGAAGAAGTGAGAAATATAAGTGTTACAAATTGAGAATGGATTTAAAAGTGAAAGGAGAGGTTTGTCACACAGCACCCAAAGAGTGCAACAACTGGAGATGGTACAAGAAGGACCTAATGAAGTTTTGTAAAACAAACTTGCAGGTCCCCTGTGGGCATGCCCACCTGTTTTCTAGTGTTATAGAATGGGAAGTCAAGATGGAGAATAATGAGGATAACAAATAAACTGATTACTGGGCCAAGCAAGATGAAAAATTGATTGTAGAATAACATTGCAATGAAACATTATATATAGTAGATCAATGTTCATCAGTAAGAGCAATGAGCTGTTGGGTTTATATTTGTATCTTCTGGTGTGAATTGAGCCCTGCAGCTGAGCTCATGTCAACATTTTACAGAGTGAGGAAACAGGTTCAATAGCACACTTGAGACGGAAAAGTCTTGAATTCAATGGCACACTTGAGAATGAAAAGTCATGGGGAAAGACACATCTCAACATAAGAAAGGGTGCAAGCCCATGAAAGGAAAGACAGTGTGGTAATGTTGGTGATGAAATGAATTGTTGGTACCATTCAAATATGTACCAAAAACCCAATCAAATTTCTAAGACTTTTGGTTTACAAGAAAAGCATCTACAATCATTAGAATAAGATGAGACTTTTGGTTCATAAGAACAATGAGAAGATTATCTGCAATGTAAAAGCTTTTTTATGTTTGAAGGACCAAAGAATTAGTTTAACACAAGATTGAATTAACAAAAGTATGACTTGGAAAGATGAGCAATGGATGCCAAATTTGAAAAGCCAGTAGGGGATATTATCCAGAGGTGGACCTGACTGAAGAACAAGAGGAGGGAACAGAACTCATGCAATTCAGCCACACGTTTTTGTCTTTTAGATGATATTGGAACACTTCAAAATTTTGGTAAGGGAACATAAAAAAGAGAAGAAGAATTAAAAATGAAATTCTAGCTCATATCCTCAAGTTCTCCTAGACCATTGTGTGGAGGTGTTTGGTGTTCAGAGGTCAGATCTGTTTTTTCATTGTACCCAAAAATGTGGCCCCTTCTTGGGATTGGGTTTTGTATCTCTGAACGGCACAAAGGACAAAAAGGTCCGTCTCGATGTTGCCTTTGAACATTTTCAATATGTTTCTGAAAGTTCACAGGTTAAGAATCAATGGTGATGTCCACATATAAAGATGAAAGTATTTGTATAAATGATCAGAATATCTTACCTCGAGGCATTCTCTGTGATAAAGATGTTTTTCAGAACAGTCTAATTTCAGAAGACATTGTCCATCGAGAAAATCTTGTAAGCATATTGAGCATGTTTCTTCCTTGTCTTCTCCTTTGTTTTCAACTTGGGATACATGGTTTGAATCACAGTCCATATGATCATTAGCTGGGATACAAAAGAACCTTCTATCAGATCTACATTGTTTGATTTTTTATTTCAAAAGAAGATCAACTCACCAAGTGTTGGGCTCTCTGGTTTCATCAACTTTCTGGCACCATCTATGTTATCTGAAGCTTTGCGCACGGCGCCAATAGCATCATTGTCATTGCTCGTATATATAGTGGTCTTGTGAAGATATTCGGGATCTGATTTGCTCAAGTTGTCTTCATAAGATCTCAACAAATTCAATCCATGATGCTAGTGTTCAGAAGATTTACTCACCAAGTGCTGGAATATGCTGATTCATGTATTCCTTGGCTCCTTCTATATGATCCGAGGCTTTGCTCAAGATCCTAATAATCTCTTGTTTATCTCCAATATATCTTGTGATCTTGTGGGCATCTTGAGGATTCGATTTTCCCAGTTCATCTTCATAAGCTCTCAAGGAATTCAATACATAATCATAGTGCTTCAAGTCCACTTTTGAACATCCAATGAACGGTGCGACAAGGTTTTCCATGTAAAGATCTCCATTTCCTTTACCAAAAAATGCTTTGACATCCAGTTGAACTTTCTCTTGATACTCAAAGTCTTCTTTTAATGATGCATACATAGACTCAAAGATAGGATCAATGACAATTTCATCTCCCAGATTTTTTATGACTTCTTTATAGTGTTTTTGGAGATGTTTCATGATATGGTATATAGGTATTATTTCAACCTCTGTAATATCTTCATGTACCATTTGAAGCTGACATTTTTTAACCAAAACCAAGAGGTTCTCTTTTGGAATTGGGCCACTTGCCTGACACAAAGTGTTATAAATTGTGATGAATTCAGGACTGTTTTTTTGGGATTTGGTTGCTTTGAGATATTCATAAAGTTTTAGATATAATTCCACTCTTTCAAATGATTCCAATATCACTATGATGATGAATAGAGAGTGGTTCAAGTTCAACACTTAATTCTCTGATTTTCTCTTCACTTGTTCACAGAATGGAAACTCACTCGGATCTTCTTCAATTTGATTTCCATCCTCCTTCCAAAGTTGTATTGCACTAGCCGCCAAATTCGCACCTATAAATCGGAATAATTAGATGGGTTGATTATTATACTTGGAGTGTGAAATCTACATACTTTGGTTCAGCAAGAGCTCAAACTCTCCCCGAGAAAGAGAACCGTCTTGGAAACTTGAATGTATAAGCGTGCCATCTTGTATTGAGAGTTTGGGCTGAATACCCTTCAAGAGTCCTAAAATCCAAACCCGTTCTCTGAATTCCAAATAGTCTTCTTCTAGTACTTCGAGCATACTTTTGATGTTTTGCTTACATGAAGAAACTCCACCACAGGTTGATGGAAAGTTTCTCATGGAGCCTCCAATATTCTCTTTCATGAGTATTAAATTCGCAATAAAATCATAAAAAAAAGTTGATTCCGCCAATTTTTGTAATTTTTGATTCTTTGTTTTTTGAGTGACTGTAGGAGCCAGTTTCAAAAGTGCTTCCGCATCCTTGACTCTTTCGCTCCAATCTATCTTTGAATCTGTTCTAGAAGTTGTAGTCGACTTTTCTAATTGTGGCGTGATTGTGCCAGTTTTATCAAGTAGGCCAAAGACTCGTGGGATTTTTAAACTGGGCCTTGAGATTTCAGCTCCCGGGGAAACCAAAGTAGCTGGTCTGTTGAATAGAGCTCTTCCTGATAGAGCCCCTCCACCATGTAGGAGGGGAACGCCAAAATGCCTAGGGGTGTGTAAAGGATTGTGTGTGGATGCGCGATACTCCGGTTCTTCATCACTCTCATATTCGTGATCAGGTAAATATCGGGGAGAGGATCCAGGACTAATTATGGACGGGGGAAACAACTGACTCAGGTCATTATCATCGTCATCAAGTGATCCTATCATGTGTCTCATATATGAACTTATATAAGGACAAGTGACGAAGTAGACAGACAGTGTAAAGTATAGAACGAAAAGCTTTGACCCTTTCATAACTATAATAACAAAAGGATCGAGAAATGTTGAGAGAATGTGAGGAAATTTTGCAAAAAAATCCTTGCAAGTCCTTTATGTCTATTTTCGAGTGGCTGATTCAAGGTTTGCGCAACGAAAGTTGCCAAAATTAAATGTGTAAGATTTTGTACATCAAGGACCTCAATGACTTCATTCCCTCAGAGATTGTAAAGATTGTTTCTTTAACCAATTTCATGAACTTATTACGTAATCTTGTCAACGATGTACATAGCATTACTTTTCTTGTTGGCTGAGGCAAATCACTTTGAAATACACTAAACCATTCCGTGTCACAAGACTGAAGAAACCATGCAAGAGCCATTTGTTTCGAGAACGCATTGTACTCTTCCTGCTCTAAAACACACGCAGACCATTTCATGCTGTATGATCAGTGATACTAAACTGAATTTGAGATACCATACGGTCATCTTATGCGGCGCTGTTCGCAAAGCCAACCTTGGAGTTTCGTTCAAAGAGATGTGTTACAGCCATTCCGATATTGCTTGTCGCACCCTTTTGAAAAGAAAAAGTTTGTGAGCTCGAAACCTAAGTTTTAACCGGTTAAAACCTGAAGTTTGGCTGTATTGCCTTGAATTACAGCTGAGTTTGAAGTTTTATCGAGTAAAAACTTAGGTTTCAACTTTTTCTTTTTCAAAACGGAGCGACAAGCAATATCGGAATGGCTGTAGTTGCGTTGCGTTCAACTTGTGATGAAAAGTCATGCCGACCAGACTGGGGTGTACAATACACTAGAGCTTATTGTACTTAGCTTAAGTTAAGTTAAGTATTGTACATATGATTGACATGTAAAACGGCGAGGTCGGCAGCTCCGGGCCGAGGCTTTCACTCTGTTTTCTACACCAATAAACACCGGGCCACCCACCCGAGAGCGTCTGGACTCTGCGCCATCTGAATTCGGAGAAAGGATCGGTGGAAAGGATGAGTATCGCGCTTGCTACCCTTCAACCGGCTCGTAAATCTCTTTTCACTCACTTGCAGGTCTTGAGAAAAGGTCGAGCTTTTTTCACTTGGCCATCTGGGCACACGAACGATGATAATACAAGTGCCGAGGATGGACACAGCAAGAGAGGCGATTTGTTGATATATAAGGAAACCAAACGCATGCCGTGAGTCAACTCGTATGTATCAATCTATCTTGCAAATCTGATGAAGTTTTCTTTTCGGAACCATTTTTAGATATTCGAAACAACAACTCTACAAAGTCATAGCTGATGTCGAAGCTTACCCTCATTTCGTTCCTTACTGCGTGGCATCGAACTTGCTGTCTCACCGCCCTTTAAAAGCGAATGGCGAATTATCGAAGCAAGAAATAAGTAGACTCAAGCCATGGGTCCAGGGAGGCTACGCTGGTGAGACTCACATGCTAGAGTCTGAATTGGTAGTGGGCTTCAAGACCTTTGAGGAACGCTACACCAGTCATGTAGAGTGCCGTAAATGGGAGATGGTCAAGGTGAACGGTTTCCCTATTACCTTCATCTGACTCTGCTTTCTGATCTGTTGATCCTATGAGGGTACAGGCAAGCGCCAGTCACTCATCCCTCTTCAAGTGCTTGGAATCAACCTGGACATTTCAAACCCCAAAGGACACTCCATCCCACCAGGCCTCGACTTCAAACAGTAGCGACGTTTCACTTCATCTTGCTTTTGCTTTTGCTAGCCCATTACACGCAGCCATTGGTGAAGTATTCTGGAAAAAGATCAGTGAAAAGATGGTACTTGCGTTCGAAAATCGACTTGAACAAGTATATCGACAATCACCCTCCACGTCCCATCGTTAACCCCAAAGGAAGAATATGACTAAGAACCGATAGGGATGGAATTTCTGACATTAGAATAAGTTGCTCAGTATCTGATGGATCTGGCACCTAGAGATCGCACTTCGCAAGAGTCAAAACGCGAAGATGGAATCATATCAGGATTGTACGCGTCACAATACTATACGGTTCACCTCGCTCTCATCCGTCATTTGACACTATCATGGAGAGTTGCGTCAACTTCAAGGGGCTTTGTACATAGGACAAGGCAGCAACATCGCAGTATGATGTTGCATTACGGCGGGGCATGAAGAACCGCAAAGTATCGGACGTTGATGAATGGATTGCTGATCTCAAAATTGAAAGGTTTTTATTGGTCTATCCAGATGCGATGCTGCTTACATATATCTTTTCGCATAACTTTCTTATCTCATCGAACATCAAGTCAAAAAACCTTTGTTCAACACTAGCTCCTTGCTTCTCAGAATTTCATTGCCTCCGCAGCAACATTTGAAGTGATGTATTCATTCATCCAATTTCAACCGACTAAACTTGCACATTGTTTGACCGTGAATGACAGTGGATTATATATCATAAAGCTGCCAACATTTGTGTCCAGGCCCATTGTCTTTACATGGGTATCTGGTGGCAGTTTTGTGCTCTGCTGTTTTTAAATTCATATGGTGCATTGATTTTCTCAAGTCCAATAGCACACTGTTTGTATAAAATAGGGTAATGGAGACAAGTGTTTCATTTCAACTTCACTAGAGAAGTCTATCATCATCATCATCATTGTAAATTTTAAAGAGCACAAGACTCAATTCATGGGCAAAGAAAGGTCTCTTCAATGGGTGATTCAATTTATCCAGATGATGAAACATCAGCTTTGATATTTGACTTCATCTTTGATGCAGAAGATGAACTCAAGGACCTCTTGAACCTGCCCACCAAGATGAGATATCATGAACCCCAATGGAAGATGCCATTCAAGGATGACTTCAACATCAACAATGTTCTATGTGACAAATCCTTTGATTTTGGACAAGCCATGCAAACTACAAGAGCTGGTTACAATGTGTTCTTAAGCTTATTGCCAGACTTACAGTCTGTTCTTGCACATCTTGTAATCCACAGCCACTGTGTCCTTGTGGCAGTCGCTCAACAATGAGTGCACACCAACTGCCTTTGAGGCACAAAGGCCACTTATGTGCACTCAACAACCAGCAAACACCACACAGACATGGTGAGCCAACTGTTTCCAAACAGCTTGCTATTACTTTGGAGTGATTAGGCAGTTCTGGAAATGGAGCATCACTGGGCTGTTTAGGTAAAACTTACAAACTGTCATCTGGTGCTGGGGTCAACTTCTCACACCAATGCATTCAGGCCATCAATGAATATGCTTCTGATCATCTCAAGTGGCCCAACTGTGTTGGTGAAAGAAAATCTTGCAAGCTATGGCCTTGGAAGGTTTTTCTGGTTGTGTAGGGTTCATTGATGGAACTACTTTCCCAATATATCAAAGACCAGGCAATACCGCAATCGCTCCGCAATTTTTCGGGGTTGCGGAGCGCTTGCGTTGCGCTTTTCCTGACCGCAACAGGCTCTGTGATGTATAGCGGAGCCTGCGCAGCGCACTACGGGGCTGGTTTTACAGGTTGCCCGCCGCTATTAAACTCAGAGGCCCGGTCCGGGTTTGCCCCGCTATATGGCGGAGCAATACCCGGTACCCAGGGGCTGTACTTACACTGACAGCGTGGGCAAAGGGGTACGCCACTCACCCTTGTCGCTCAGTTTCACCACTTCTTTCGATCGATCAACTACAAATACACTCCCAATGGATGGCGCTTGGATATTTCTTAGATTCATGGACTACAGCCCCTGGCCACCCTCCCAATTTCGGCCTACCTGTGGTTTATTCAATACAACTATACTAAAAAAGGTCATCTGGTATGTGTATCATCTTCGCCGATAGCGATTACTCCCAGTTCCATTTCATTGATTTGATCATCATCAGTCTTGTTAACAAACATTTTTCTCTTTTCTTATTTACCTTTATCTATACTATAGCCATCAAAACCAACTCGCAAAGCTCAACTACCAACTCACTCCAGGTTCCAAGTAGTGGCGTTCGAACTCTTCGACCGCCAAGCCCTGCTCGTGCTCAACCCGGATTTGTGGTGCCGCCAAAAGATTCTCGCACTGCCGTAACTTCTACATCAACATCTGCTGACGAATCGCCTGGTCCTGGTCCTCTTGGTCTCCGTCGTGCATCACCTCGACCTCCGGTGAAGAAGCCAGTCAAGAAACAAGTACCTGTGGCAGTCAAACCAAAGGCCAAGCCGACTGCAAGTGGCAAGGTGAGTTAGTTCTCTTACCATGAGATCATAAGTGATCATGACTGATCACTTCATTTCTAGTCTCGATCCTCAACTAGTAAGCGTGCACGATCAGTAACCCCTTCAGGAAGTGCCAGTGCGACTGGTGGCTCACCCTCACCCCGATCAGCCAAACGAAAACACTCTAAGACTAATGTATGTATGTTTTCTCATTTGTTTCTCCTTTCAATCACTGACACCAGTGGTGTGTATTATAATTAGCCTTTTGAAGTGCCTCAGGACGCGGACCTATCTCAAGATTCTGAGATTGAGTTTGTTGGCTCCAACACTCAGTCTCAGCTTGGTTACAATCAGTCTTGATCGCTCAATGTAAGGGAGCTCCTTAAGTATTTTGGGCCGCCCGATGTAGGTTTTTTTAAGTGACTTCTTTATATTCATTTATTGCTCTTCATTTTAGTCATCTTTCTTCATTTTTGATACCTTAGCTAACATTAAATCTTCTACTCTAGGGACGTAACTATCTATGTTTATGGTGTGGGAACACGTATACTTGCGGTGATCGATCTTACTTTGCTCTGCGCGGACATCGTGATGGTAACAAGGGCCGACCATCATGCAAGCAACGGCACAAAGCCATAGCTGCAGGGATGGATCTTCCGTCAAGCTATGAAGAAATCGAGAAGGCCAAGCAAGCTGCGCCGAAGTCGACTGTAACATCCTACTTCAGTGGACCGTCCTTCACACCCGAGCTCATGAATATGATTCTTGTCATATGGCTTATTCGCCATGCGCTTCCCTGGTCACGTTTTGAAGATGAAGCTCTTCGCGCGGCGTTCTTCACCGTCAATCGAGGTGCCTTGGTTTGATCAAGAACGTGGGCCGCGCAACAGTCCGTCCAACTCTTTTCAGCTTTACATCATAAAGCGATCAATGCAATAAAAGTAAGTTTACATTTCCTACTGATTATATGTGATGTGTGATTCTGAAGTTGATGGACTATTTTTAAGGAAAACACTGGAAAGTTCTGCCTTATCCACTATGTCTGGACTACAAAAGGCAACAGATACACATTTATCGGAGCGAGCGCCAACTATATCGACAATAACTGGCAATACCAATCTTCCCATCTAACTCTCAAAATGATACCTTGGCGCCACTTTGGCGCTCTCCTGGCCAGACCTATTGGTCGCTTTCTGATTAGACATGGACTTCACCATAAGATAAGTTTTTTAATCTTTATATTTCATTTTCATTTTATTGTATATAAAACGCTTATCCCTGTTTATTTCCTAATCACATGCTTGCCCAGACCACCGATAGCGGTGGGAATAATGGACCAATGGCTGCGGAAATTGAATCAATGTTTGCAAGTGCTGACAATCCAGCGATTTGGAATGGGACATCACATCATGTGCGATGCTATGCCCACAAGTTGAACCTAGTAGTTGGTCATGGGCTCAAGGCGCTTGGTCAGAGAGTAAGTTATTCAAAACCGACCATACCTCATGGTATTTCTCTTCCCATCCCTGCTTTGGAAGTGAATGATGGCGAGGAAGAGGTTGAAATCGACGAACCGGAATCCGAAGAAGACGAATCCGGCTTACCTGATAAGCCGGACGGTGTGGACGAAGACGACGGAGAGAATGAAGTCGAATCTGAGATAGCTCACGATGAAGAGGACAAAGTGGCTGCTGCCCTCAAGAAGGTATGTACCATTCCTTTTTTTGGTCAATGTATTTATATAAATAGGAATAGAACTAATGAAGTTCTATTCCTATAGGTTGATGGTGTAATTGGCCAGATAGCTAGCAGCGCAGCCCGTCGCAGTGATTTCAAGACTCGCTCCACGCGTATGGGGTACAAGGGTCGTATGCTCAAAAGAGCGTGCAAAACAAGGTGGAATAGTCACTATGAGAGCCGTAAGCTTGCTTGCAAAGCACAAGAGGTATCTATATTACTTCCTTTTCTCACTTTATTTCTCATACATTTATCGTTTCATTTTTCTTTTCACTCTGACTTGCTTTAGGTAATCAACTCGATGCTCGCTGCTGATCGAAAGGCTTGCTTTTTTAAGGGAGTTACCATATCGCCTGCAGAATGGCATTCTGTAGAAATGGTTAACAGGGTATTAAAAGTAAGTGTTTGTACATTATCTTACATCACTTTATGACGTGCACTAATAGACATTTTGTTTGGTAGACCTTTGTGGACGCAACCGCGCGTGTTGAAGGGAACGGTCCCACCGGCTGTATTGTGTTAGCTGAATATAAGCGAGTGATTACTGAGCTTCAAGGCCATCAAAACGAATTGCAGGAGTTTCCGAGCCTTGACAACGCAATCAATGCAATGATTGATTGGCTTGTAAAGTACCAGGACGAGGCGCTCAACTGCCAATGCATTACTATTGCAACCATCCTCAATCCCCGCTTTTGCGTCAAATTTTTCAACATTCATTATCCTGAATACAAAGCTTCAGCATCTATAGCCATCAAAGATTTATATAACACTCTATTTGAGGAAAGTAACTTACATGAGACAACTCCACCACCAAATCACGACGAAGCCTCTGAGGAGCCCGACGAATTCGACATATTTCAATCTGCCGATGTCAGCACGAAGAAGTCATCTACGTCAGAGTTAGAAGATTACTTACAAGGTCGCTTCCCAATCAAAAAAGGCCAGTCTCCACTGGAATGGTGGAAGGTCTGTATCTTGACTTCTTTGTTTCTACATCTCAACTTGCTGACCTCTGACTACAACAACAGGAACATGAAGCTGATTTCCCAATTCTTTCAAGACTGGCACGTGATTACCTATCGGTATCTGCCACGTCTTGCGCATGTGAGCGCACCTTTTCGGCGGCGGCGGATATTTGTAGCCCGACGCGAGGGTCACTTATTCCAAAGACTATGGAACGTCTTGTGGGATCCCAGGCTTGGTTGAAGGAAGGCATCATTCCAGATGGCCCTTTCGAAGCAGCAGCAAAGGCGATCGAAGCCTATATGGAAAGTTCAACCAAGAAAAAGAAATGATATTGGTTGTTCTTATTTAATCTTAAAGGTTCTTTTCTCTATTTGCTTTTGTTTCCTCTCTTGTGATGATACACGGGCAATGAAAGTCGTATTAGCTTATTTTGCGAAGTATTGCGCGCTATATTGCGCGCACTATCGCTATATTGCGCGCACTATCGCTATATTGCTGCGCAATATACCTGCCGCTATATTGCGCGCAATATAGCGAAGAATTGCACACACTCCGCTCCGCACGGCTGAGGAAAAAAAATTGCAATAAAATTGCGATTGCTTGCGTAGCTCTACATAGCGCAGCTTGCGCTGCGCAACGCAGAGGAGGGCAAATTGATGGAACTACTTTCCCAATATATCAAAGACCAGGGATAGATGGCAAGACTTTCTTTGATTGCAAGACACACTATTCTATCAACCCCCAAAATGTCTGCAACTGCAATCAAATAATCACAGCACTCTATACTGGCTGGCCTGGATCATGTCATGATAAAAAATGCTATTCAATGATGGATATGGCTACTAATGCAGGTCACTGGTTCTCTGAAGGTTTGTATTTTATTCTATTTTGGATTGGTACTTTATTGAAGATAATCACTGAACTATTGTTCAGATGAATATACACTTCCTGACTTGATATATCAAGCCAGTATTAATCTTTTAGCAACCTACAAAGGGGCCACCACACTGCAAGATTGCAATTGCAAGTTTAATACCTACATGGCATAAGCCAAGTCTGGATCACAGTGCTATGTAGCACTACTGAGCTTAAATTCAATAACATAGCTTTTTCTTTGACTGGGCCAGCTTGGTAGCTTGGGCAGTAACTCATGCAATATTTAGGCAAAAATTAAACACAGATTTTTGCAGTGTTGCAATCAAAAGAAAAACATTTTTTTCTCATTTTCACAAGTTGAAAAAGTAAAAAAAGACACAAAGTGTTGCACTGTAAATACTGTAGAAAAAAAGTTGCAAACAAGTGTAAAGAAGCAAACCTGAGAGTAAATAAGTTGGAAAACATTTTTTCAAATTTGGATGCAATTGGCCAAACTTGTGATTGTAATTCAGGATAAACTACTTTTTTTGTGCAGGTTTCACTACATGACCATAAATTTTTGACAAGGTTGAACTTTTGTGAAGTATCAATTGAAGAGTCGCAGGTGAAACAATGTGAGAGTAACAACTGCACATTACAAGAGCGGGTCAAAGGGAAGAAAAGGTGTCTAGTGGCCTAAAAAAGGTTCAAACATTACATGCCAACAGAAGAACGTGAGAGCAAGAGAAAAACTAAGGCTAAGGCAGAAAGAGGAGTTTTGGGGTGATGGTATGATATATAGGAATAGGTAAAGGGAAGTAGAGGGTTTGGATAGGTAGGCAAGTAGAGATGCCAAATACGTCAGTATAGGGAATCAGAGGCAAGCATAGAAACAGGGTATAAAATCAAGGCTGAGGAGGGGAAACAGTTGGGAAGAACATTTCTTTAAGTATATAGACTCATTTTGTGTTCTGGAGTTTTTAATAACAACTACTGATAAGTTGTTGATGATATTATAATGATGATGAATCAACTTTCCAATCCAATAGCACTGTAAAATAATCTTTAAAATATCCCACAACAATCATCATTAAGAAATCCGCCTGTTCAAAGGAATAGGACACAGGCTTCAGTTGGACTCAAGACTTTAAGAGCAACCAAAAGCAACTAACATCTCTTCCATTTTCCCTCATTGTACAACACTGTATGTACCGTCTCTATGAGGACCAAAGGCTACCAAAGGATGCCAGACAAAGCCTTGCCATGCCTCCTGTGGTGGTCTCACTGGAGGTTGGATGCTTCAACTTACTGGACGACTTAGTTTTTGGAGAAGATAAAGAAAGTAAATCAGATTCATCTGTTGAAGAGATTGTTAATCCTGTATAAGGTTAGTTGATAAGTCAAGGTCTTTAATCATATCAAGTTATCTTGAACCCTTATTCTTAGATATCCGCGCCATAAATCACTCAATGACATCACTACACAGGAATTGATCCCATACAGTCAACACTCTCTAAGTTGATCTCCCTTTTAGTGGATAATTCCCTAAGTGCATGAGTTTTTTTCCTGCCATTTTTGGAGGTACCAGGAATAAGATCTAAGTGTGTAAAATTCCTTAACTGCATAGTGCATAAGGTTCTGAGCCGTCATGAGTCCATTTATGTGCATAAATGACATACAATATTCTTGAGAGGGTGATCTCCTGTAAGTCTTTGATACTTTCTTCTTTATCAAATCATATTGATGCTTTGAATCACTGAACATTGCTTGGCTTCAAATTGATGTTTTCAAAAAGAAAGGAAACTCACTCAGAGATTGAAGAAGGTTTCAAAAATTTGCAAGCTATTGGTGCGCTGTCATCATCCAACACAATCTCACTAGAAAATGTTATTGGATCTATAGACTGAATCAAAATCTAACATGGGGTCACACCAACGGAAGATATCATCAATCAATACTCTATTGCCCAGAAGGAATCCAAAGTTGAAGAGGATCCATTAGAAATTGAACCCGCTCCCACACCTCAAGATACTATGAAAGCAATTTTGACTCTCTTCTGCTACATTGAAGCACAAGACTGCGTCAAGGCAGATGATTGTGATGCCTCTTTGCACAAGCTTGAAACATACATCAGGACAAATTTCTCATTCTTTCTCGAAACAAACCAACGTGACTGATTTTTTCCAGATACATCACAACAAAAAGTGACTTCCTGTAGTGAACCTTATGCAATATGTTCTATTTTTCTTCTTGTAATCTATTCCGTGTGGTTGAAATGGATTATATGTGTTATGTCTGTCTCTTTGCTGTGTTTTTTATAAGGAAGCACACACCAGTTCCCTCTAACTGCAAATTTTGATGCAGTTAAAGGGCAAATCCCTCTAACCACAATATTTCATCACCATGTAAATATACATGTAGCACATCAAGGTGCACACATGGAAGATCTTAAACCCTGTAAAGACCCATCAAAGAGGTGTCACAACAAGCACATCTTCCCTTATCACCTGGGAGGTTGAAAGTCAGTTGACCCCTGCTGACCACAAAGGAATCCGTGAATCCTTTAAATAAATCACTATTCACAAAGGGTGCTCAACAACAATCTCAGTCTAAATTTGACCAAAAGACTTGAAGATTTGTTTCAAAACTCACCATGTGTGCACATCAATGTGCTACAAGGATATTGACATGGTACATGCAGTTAGAGGGTTATGCATACTATCATGCACTTAGAGAGAGGACTCCCTAAGTGAGTATTCCTCTAAGTGCATGCAATTTCCACCCGCACATGTGTATGCACTTAGAGAGAGTTGACTGTATCTAACAGTCACAAGTTATTGGAACACTTGAAACCTGTCAAGGTCACAATGAGTTGCCTGGTTTAGAATTGATTGATATTCAAAAGGTGAGTTGATTGATATTCAAAAGGTGAGTTGATTGATATTCAAAAGGTGATTTGATTGATATTCAAAAGGTGATTTGATTGATATTCAAAAGGGGATTTGATTGATATTCAAGGATCCCACTATTTAGAGCCCCCTCGGCTGATATCCGGAGCCCCCCGGGTTTTAACCAAAACCCGCGTGACCCAATGACACCCCACTGATTTTAGCCTATAATTTGCACGTTCGGACCTGGAGGGCTCCCTAAGACGGATTGGCCCCTCAAGTGACTCTTTTCCCTTGTCTGATTCTTCCTCCTTACCTGTTCCCCCTACTGATCACAATTTCAAATTTCAAACAGCAACCTGAATCTGACCAACCATTCAGTTAATCACCAACCCAGTTACCACATCCGAATCAACCTCGCCGAGTCATCAACTGGCCAAGGAGTTCGATTTCCAAGCTATGATTGAAGATATTCAATTTAGTCCAATTCAATAGCTACTTCCGCAAGACTTGATGCCCTCTTTAATCGAAGTTTTATAGTTCAAATCCAACCAAATTCATCCCTCCACCGATTCAAAATGATCTTCCTTCGAACCAATCATTCAATTTAACTCAACAAAACCATGCAAGACTTTATAATTGTCCTTCAGTTAATCAAGAGTAAATGCAAAAGTCTTATAAAATTTATCGTTCTATTTGGTAGAAACTTTTGATGTTTTTTTTTTCAAAACAAGATTTTGTTTTGTCTTCCTTATTCAAATGCTAAAAGAAAAGTGCAGCCTTGACTATAAGTATACTGTTTCAACAAGTTCAAGTTGGATTTGAAGAAATCTAGATTGTATTGTAATCAAAATGAAGCTGGGATCTGATGTGTTAAGATTTGTCTTTAATCCACCATCTGTAGTTACATTTCTATCTATACATATCTTGTAAGAGATAATCTAGCGTGATTAATTGAGCTCAGCTCGTTGGACCATCATCGAAGTGAAAATGGCTCAGTTTTTTACTTCGCTCAGATGGTTCCTCAAAGGTCAGAGGCGTGTCATATACATAAAAAAGAGGAAATCCTTTAGTCGAAAACGGAGAATATAAGTAAATAGGCGAGATGAAATGAATAACATGAGACTCGGAGCCCCAACAAGGAGCCCCTTTTTGTAAAAAGGGGCTCCTGAATCGTTTGTAGCCTGGTGTCCGACCCGAGAGGGGGCACCGGATACTGTTCCGAGGGCTCTAAATATCCATATTCAAAAGGTGATTTTATTGATATTCAAAAGGTGAGTCAATTGGTAGTCAAAAAGGTGAATCAATCAATATTTGAAGAAAATAAGAGAGAAAGGCCATGAGACAATGGATGGTGTACAATGCCATGCAGGGTTATGAAGTGTTGCCTGTTGACCACCAGTTTGCTAGTTGAGAAACCTGTGGATTTTCTTTGGGTTTCCTGCTGTAGTTTTAGGTTTGTTCAAGTCAACATTTTAGAAAAACAAGATACATAAAACTTCTCCTGTTTTTTTGTCAAATTTACATAAATTTAAGCTACAGTGGCAGAAGTTTTTTTTTGCATTCAGAGAATTGTTGAACAAACTATGGAATCTTGTCTGAATCATTACCAAGCTAGTCACCCAGTCACAACTATCTCCACTGATCAGCAAGATAATCCTGTTGATGATGACAAGTGTCTTTGCTTTGATGTCATGTGGCTCTAACAATTATACCAACCAAGAAATGGAAGGTTAAACATATGTCTGGTAAATTTCCACTTAGTTGTGGCACACTTTTGTGGTGGTGGAAGGTATTTTTTCTTAATCATCTTGGCTTTTATAGAAAAGTTTCTGACTACCTCTTATTTTTTAGGACAATTCTGGGGCATTTCATGTCCTTGCTCTCATGCATTGCAACTTTTGGGATGCTCTGGACCAACATGTTCTTGTGAATGGGGCTTTTCAGGTGCAGCTGATCATGTATGTGGCTCTGATCAATTGGCTATGGCAAGCCGTACTGTTGAGCAATCTGCTTCATCTCAGGAGTGGCTTAGATCAGGTATCTAGGTTCATGGAGAGTATTCAGAGGTTCTTACCTTGGTGGAGAACATGGATAAAAGTTACCTCAATGACTCTATTCTTTTTGTATCTTTTGGTTCTTTGTTTATTTTATATCCTTTCTCTTTTACTTTCCTTTCAACTTCATGAATCTCTTTAAGACAATGTTTTCCTTGGTTTATTCTGTTCCTACACTCATGTACTAATCTTTTGGGTCTCAATATATGTATCTATATTTTTATGTCCTCCCTCATTTAGCTTCCCTTCTCTGATTCATGAAGCAAGTTGATTTATACCCAGAGCTGTAGCCAGATTTATGCTATCTTCACTGGTCACCTTATTGATGCCTTTGAGTTGGAATCAAATGCATCAGATTAATTGCTCTACATTCAACTAGACATGCATCTGAGGTACAAGATACATCTGCATGTTGTTATAAATCAAACTATCAAACTAAACTTGAAAGGTCCACTCCAGTGCGGTGCCCACCACCCAAATGACTAGTTAAGTTTAAACTAAAAGGAAGTTTTTTTTGTTCCAACTGTGATTTTAAAATGTTGGGTGTACTTATGAATCTAAAAGATACTCTGCAATAAATATATAAAAACAATTGTCTGATGAGTTATCTACAAGCCAGATATATAGAAATTAAAATTTGAGATCATTTTGTAAAAGAACAATATTTTGAATTTGGAAAAACAAAATCAAACAGAACCTGTTGGAATTTGTGCAGGTGATGTTTGAGGTTGTGTAACAGGTGTTTGAGTTTGTGTAACAGCTGTTTGATTTCTTGGTAAATTGAAACATGGATCAATCCAATATGTATTCCAATTTAATACTTTACCAGGTGGACCTAACAATAATAATAGATAATCAGTTCAAATTACTTTCACTGTGCCTGTGGAGGGAGCCCTAGACGTTGAGGGCCCTCAAGAGGACAAAGGCAAGCCTTTGTACTTATTGAAGCCCCCAATATCTGGGGCAGTCCACATGGGCACTGTGTTTGTTTTCTACATTATTTTGATGGATCAGATTGACTTACCATACAAACAATCAACATTAGGTAAAGAGTTTTCTGCACATTTTTTATCTATCAGAAAGAGAGAAAAAAGCCATTAAAAAGTTTGAGATTGTGATTTAATAAGTTTTGAAATATATATAAGGAGTATGATTCACTTACCACAACACATCTAGTAATTTCATTTTTTATGAGATCATTTTACAATCCAATTTTGTTCAATTGATCAATGGAGAATTCATTAAATTTAAATACCCAAATCAAATTATATACCAGGTTTTAAATTGATCAAAAAAGACTTACCTCTCTTACCTGCAACCGGAATTGTTGAGGTGATTTTTGATCTCCCTTTGGAAAGAGACTCAGTTTTAATGTGTTTAATGAATTACAACCTCCCCAATCCATTGGACTATATTGCCAACTAGCTTTTCCAAACCCTATTGAATCATATCCACCTGGTATATAATTATTTATATCCATCATAGGATCACCACAAGTACCACTGCTTATAGTTTGTTGTCCCATATTTCCTTGTTGCATATTCCCTTGTTGCATATTCCCTTGTTGCATATATCCTTGTCCCATATTTTGTTGTCCCATATTTTGTACTTCACAAGTTCCATCTCTTTGCCATGTAACTACTACTTCACCTGCAAAATCTGGATCTGATTCTGTCCATTTATATTTTATAATAGCCGATTCTGATTTGATTTCTTTGATCTATCCATCATTTAATTATGGATTTTTATTAAATTTAAAGTTGTTGCAAGATCATCAGCTTTGATACTCGGTTTTTTGGTTTATATATGATTGAAATATTACTTACCATAAGGAAGAAAAAATATGAACAAAATAAACTAAATTTCATAAACATTTTCTTGTTTAAATCTTGGTATGTTGATACAATCTTTAAATGAAAATATCTACAATATATTCTCTTAAAAAGTATATGATAAAGTTTGAACTTGAAGTATTTGATGAAAATCGAAATAAGGGATGAGATTCGTAAATAGAAAAAAAAGCATATATGTACCTTTGATTGAACCGAAAGCAGAAGAGGCAATTGATCATCATAAGTACCTCTTTATTACTTTACTTCATCGATGATCATAGTGACAACAACACCGACCTCGAACTCTACCTCAGTGTTGCACACATGAACAGTTATCTTCGGTATGAAAAGCTGTAGAGGGAAGACAAGTTTGCTCACTACAATTTGGGCATAGGTCCTCAAGTCCCTCGCTAAAGCTCGGAGCTCAGAGTTAGATCGTCACATCGACGACGTTGATGTTAGTCTTGTAGGCGCTCGATCCTTTAAAATTTAATTCCAAGCCTCCATTGATACCCAATATGATTAGGAGGATTACGATCATGGGTTGACGATGTTTTACGTTTTACCGAAACAGGAATTGACCATAGTTTCCTCTTGTTGAACATTTGTGACTAAATCGATTATGAAGTGATATCTATACGTGTGAATCACATTTCGTTTTGTTTCTTTCGAAAAAGAAACCCTTTCAAGCTTTCCTCTATGACTTTCTCATCCAGTCAACTCCCTTCTCCCTTTCACCTGCATAACCCGCTAAATGCTAAGCTTAAACTAAGGACCTCTTTCTTGTAGTATCTTTTCACAATATGAGAAAAGAGAGTAACTCGAGAGAATTTGGTTGCCAGATGGGATAAATGTACGGCAACATTTGGTTGGGAGTAAAACACACATAAATCTAATCATGAACACAAAACGGTACCACAGACAAAGAACAAGCTTTACCCAAAACTATATGGCATACCATGAATGACTCCATTGTGATCAGGATTCAAAGATATGTAAGACCAAGTTCAAAGCCTTGTTCATTCTCAAATTAGATCAAAACATTACCATACAAATTCACAAAACTGTTACTACCACAAGACCTAAACCAAAAAAAAAAATGAAATCAAAATAAGATCCAAACCGATAAACTTGATAGAAATCTTACAATTCATACTTTTTACATACATATATATATAAACATAAACAAAAAAACCCATAATTTGAGTTTCTTTTAGGATTCTAAAACTACAACAAGAGATTAAGAATAATAAGAATACTAAAAGATAATAATAAAATAAAGATATCATTTAAATTGATATGATCTTAAGATGTACTAATTTCAAGTCCTATAAAATATACAAAAACAAAACATTGAGATAAGAATACTAATAATACTGAGAAGACAACTTGCTAAATAAATCAGTGGTACCAAAACAAACTAAACAAAACACTTTCCATCCTGTAGCTAATGATCATTACAATAAGAGACAAAAAGATATAAAGAATAACGTTTCATCTTTGAGGATGAACAAAACGAGTCATTGGATGACTAAGAGGATGAGGAGGACGAGGTAAAGCGAAACAAAGATGACATAAACTAATCAAAAGCAAACATACAAATCAGTCCGAGTAGATCTCAAGGAACAGAGAAGATCAAAAAGAAACTTAACTCGTAATCTGCACATAAGGTACATTTGAAACGAGGTCCTACGACTTGAAACCCACAGTGATTACAACTGACTCTCGGATGAGTTATTTTCCATTCGGGTAACTGCTTATTTTCGTTCAATAAGATTAGTAACTTGGGATAGAAAGATAAAGATGACGATGAGGAAAACTTACGGAAATAACGTTGACATCTGAGGGGTTTCGGATGGGTACAAAGTCATGAATCGGATGATGATGAGAAATTGAACCATAACAAGTTTCACATGAATCTAAATCTGGACATTTCAAACCTGATGAAATAGAACCAAGGATTAGACAATGGGAAAAGAAATCCATCAAGTAGAAGAAAGAGAGACTGACATTTGTAACGAGTACCACGGATATGACAACGACAGAAATCACAGGTTGCTCGATGAGTTGGTTGATCGGTTGAAGAAGGTCTACTTGGATCATCATGTCGAATAGGTGAACCAGGATCAATGGTAGGAGAGTTTTCGATTGATTTCTTTAATTCTAATTGAAGCTAAATCAACTACATTAGGTTTTTGAAAATCACCAAAAAGTCAAAACTCAGTTTGTTTTAAAGACTTACTTTCTCTACTTTATCTTTCCACATTTCAATCGTTTCTATATAATCTTTTGATTCTTTTTTAAGTATGGTGATTTCTCTAGCTAATTTCTTCCAACGTTCTTTAAAGGTTTCTTCTTCATCAAGTTTAGGTGTCTGATTCTCATTTGTATTGTTTATAGTTGTAGTAAGAGATTGGGCTTGATGATTAGATGAATCTAAGTTAAGGATTGACGATTTAGATTCAGGACAATATCTTTCTAAATGATCTTTCCAATTATCTCTTCTACCTTCCCAACTACAACCTAATGAACAAAACACCACAAGTTCTTGGACTAATTCGTTTAAGATCTTTGGAGGTTGGGTTAAACGTGATGGTGTTAATGGTGATCGATCAACTGGACAAGTAGGTATATGTTTAATCCTGTGAATAGATTTGAAGAATCAGTTTGATTGATCAAATTAAAGCTTTTTTGGGATCAGAGAAATCAAGGAATGAAAGCTTACCAGGTGTGAATACATTTCTTACAAAAGATATGACCACAGAAAGAAGCCACAAGAGGATCGATCCATGGTTCACTAAAAAGAAAATCAAAAGGACAAATCAGTTTAATATCGATTGGAGGAAAGAATGATTTGCAAAAGACTAACGAGCAAATCGAACAAAGTAATGAATTACTTATATGGTTTTCATCACGATACATGAAACCTGATTGAGAGATAAATTTGGATACATCTAATTCGAGTGATGAAGTTGAAAGTGAAGTGGATGGAGTGGATGTCATCTTTCTTGAGATTGATCGTGATGGTCGAGGCTGAGGTCAAGAGAACCAATCAACTCAAACTTGGAAAACACTGATAATTATGTACTTAAGACTTAAACCCACTTAACATAAAGAACCCCAAGGCACAAAACCATCCTCAACACATTTCAGCACTCACAACAAAATTCGTGCAAGTGATACAATCGAAGTCTCCTGAAGCTTAACTGCTTGAAAGTCTCCCAGAGTATCACCATTGTTCTTTAAAAATCCCACAAGGATACTCTTCAGGCTTACAGATAATGAAAGTGTTTTACCGGTCCTAGAACAACATATTTTGGTTGATAGCCAAATGGCTCCAATAGCACTTGAAGTTGAGGCAATGGAGAAAAAAACTTGTATTAACTGTATCACTCAAAGATCATCTCACTTTATATGGCACAAAGAAGAGGTTGAAAGCAAAAATCGGATGACAAAAAGAGTCACAAAGTTTATGTGACAGTTTCAGAACCGATGCATCGAGGGAGAATTGAAGGCACTATAAACGTCTGTTTCTGAGGATTCAACCTTGCAAAATTGAACATTTGTGTTCCTTCAGTGAATGATTAAGCATCACATGATGAACAAGAAAAATCGAAATTTTATCAGAAGCAGCACTTCAAAGTAAATCAATCAAATCCGACGTAGTGCACAAGATCCACATGTCTTTCTGATGTCTATCGTGGTCCTCTTCCTAGGGAGTAATTAAGCATGAACCAACCTGACCTTTCGTGCTTCGAATAGGATCTAAGTATCGGTAAAACATTGTGTACATGCTGAGAAAGGAACAAGACCATCTCGTCAATTCTTTAGGCTTTGTAGAACGTCTTGGATTTAGCTTACTTATGTACGGGATTTTGTCTGGAGTCCCTTTGCACACATAATGTCGACCTCCATGGTTATAACAACCTAAATAATTTGATCCACATTCCAAGGTGTATAAAAGTCTGAAATGAGCTATGGAAAACAGGATGCTAAAGAGATGGGGGACCCACCGTATCCTCCTTCGTCTAACCAATGATACCTTGCGCACCTTTGAGTGGTTTCGCCACTGGTGGTGCCTTCAAGTATACAGCCACCCAATTCAACCCATTTGTCTCCTACAGATTGACATTCATAAAGTAGATGTGCACGAATGAGCTTCTTTGCGAGAATTCATCATCACACGATGAGTTTCTTCATGTAAATGATACTTACCCTTATGATAACAGCCTCGGTTATGGCAATTTTGCTGGGCCAGTGTATGCGTTCCAGGTTGACAGACTTCGAGCGTTAGAAGAGACATATGGAATCAGTTTGTTCGGTGGCGCGGGTTGTTGTGTGTTACTCAGAGATGTGGCCCTGGGGCCTGGTTTGCATAAGACGAAGCCGGACTTTTTTAGAGCGCAGAGAGTACTTGCGGGTGGCCAAAAAGCTCGGCGCTGGGTCCCTCACTGAGGGACCCCCCTACTCGCGTAGAAGAGAAAGTGAGAGAATTAGCCCGAAACTTAACCCCAGTCTGACTAGAGGGTGGTGGGCGGGAAAAAAAACAACGAAAGAGACAATATAACCGAGAAGAACTAGTTTTGAAGAAACAGGTACACTATTACGACGAAAATGGATAACGCTTGTACTTGGATACGTTTATTAAGTGTATAGTGTACTTTTGTATATAGGAAGTAGATGTGAAAAGATCAACAACTTGGAAAAAGTGAAATTGAGAATTACAAAACGTTTGCTAGAGGAATGAAAAATCTGGACTGGCTTGGCGCGGGTCTTCCGTTGGGGGGAAAGTCGCAGTGCCAATTTTGTTGCACCTCTTTCGTGAGTGCTCGACAACAACCTTTGCTGATTTCCTCACTTTCCACATATTCCACTCTGATAATACTCACGTACCATCCCCGAGGAATCAGTTTGTTCGGTGGCGCGGGTTGTTGTGTGTTACTCAGAGATGTGGCCCTGGGGCCTGGTTTGCATAAGACGAAGCCGGACTTTTTTAGAGCGCAGAGAGTACACCGCCCTCGTATTTGTGAGAGTCGATGATGGTAGGTAAAAGATTCTTGATGTGCGGTGTATGGCGCTGTGGCACGACTCTGCATGATTGGTGAGTTACGCCGAGTCACGTACGAGAGGGACCCTGTCTAGGCGGGGAATTTTCTCCGGGTACGACGCCGTGCGCCCTGGCTTCGTGCGGAGCAGGAAAGTCAGTTTGGGAATTTAGCTCGAGTGTGTAACACTGGGAGCTCACTGTCACCGGATGGTGGTCCTTCTGTGTCGCTGAACAGCGTGTTTCGGGAACGAACAGTAGACGTGGCTCCTATAAAGGGCGAGCGTCAGCACGTGTGAGTGAAGTCCAACGGACGATGCACTCACCAGTGTATCCAACAGTTGGTGCTGTTGGATAGTCTCGAGAACTTGCCCGACCGTCTTCAGGCAGTAGCTGTGAGAAGGACAGGACGGTCAGTTCGAACGAAATGTGGGAAGCTTGGGAGGGACGAGTACATACAGGAGCATTCATTGGGAATTGAATATGCTCCCCGACTGTAAGTCCGGTCTGCGGCATGTGGTCTTCGGCCTCTTTCATATTGAGTATCGGGTGGTTTCTGACGTAGAGTTTCCAAGCATCAGATTGCCATCGTCCAATCGCTTGGATGGTTGATAAGGCGGTTCCTGACTGTGCTAGCGCAGTTGCCCCCCCAGCTCGGAGGGAGTGGCCAGATCTAGTCGTCCTGAAGATGGACTGGAGGCGGGAGATGAACCAAGACCTCGTTGGCAGTTCACCATTAGAGCGTATCAAGAGAATGCTGTGGGATGGAAATAGGTCGTCTCTCAGGTTTACATAGCGGACCAGAGTCCGTACCGGGCAAAGTCGAGAGTTTGGCCGACGTAGTATGGCTACCGGGCTGCTCTTGAATTTTCGATCGCCTTTGTGGTAGGGTAGGGTGTATTGAGCCACTTTCCCGCATGTTGATATCACCAGTGTGGATCGACGGATTGACTTCCTGACGTTACAAAGCTTTAGCACGTCGGGCACCACTAGCTCGCCGAGTCTGTGGAGGGCTGCGAAGCCCAAGGCCAGAATGGTGTTGAAGAGGAGATCATCGAATGATGAGTTGAAGGCGTTGGAGGCAATGGAAAGGTCCATGAGTGTGAATGCGTTTGCATGTTTGGTAGGTTCGGATAGCTGCTTCTCGATGCCTATAAGGGTTTGTCTGACATTGTCCGATAAGCGGTAAACCACTATATCCGGAAAGGTGGGTTTGAAGTGGCAAGTGATGCCGGTAAGGTAGGTCTTGATGGTTGTCGGTTTTACCTCGCGGCCGACTACCGAGATGAAGTGGCATAGATTGATTTCGGACGGTTCAGGTAGGATTTTGTGGTCTTCGCAGAAGGTGAGGAATCTGTGGGCTCCACACTCGTATTTTGATTTTGATGCTGGTTCTAAATGGTGGTTACGGTCTGCTGTGCTGAGGTCTTCTCTCTCGTCGAACGAGAGAACATGTTTGGTGGAAGGATTTTTGGAAGGCATGGTTCTGAAGCAAAGATGGATAGTGCAGGAATGTAGCAGGGCACGGTTTGGGTTGTTGTTGTTCGCGATGTCGGTGTTATTTCGAACGGCGGATCCCTCCGTCGAGGGACTTTGGGATGGCTGGGAGGGTTAGGTGGACGCGAGAGGGAGGTGCTTCACAGCCCCCAATCGCAAGTCACTGGCAGGCCAGTGCCTCCCACCAACCCTAGCAAGTTATGAGCAAGTTATGAGAAAGTTATGAAATGGATATCAAATGGATAACATCCATCGATTGAGAATTTGTTGAGAAGTGGTTGGGAGACCACCAAAATTGAGATGATGTCCTACAGCATCATAAACCTGTACAAACCTGCTCCTGTATTTCCCCACCAAGAATATATAGTTTATTAACCTTTGTGACATAAATTGACTGTTTTATTGAGGTTTGAAAAAAAAATCACGGACAAAAAATACTATTTTTGTACTATACCTAAGAATTGATTCTGGAATATCTTCCAGCTTCATCAATATACAGACACAAAAAAATTGATATTCCTTTTCAAAACATGTTTCTCCCCATTTGAGTCCCCTAACGCCCTCCAGGGTGGGCAGTATTTCTACATGTAATTCCTGAATGTGGCAACAAGTTTGATTTTCTGAAGTTCTTTGCCCCAAGAAAAATTTTGAGGGAACATATTGCCAAAATCATCCTGATCTTGATTGATGTACATGTAGATGGTATTTGACAAAAATTTCTGCCATAAACTTTGCCGTATTCTGCCTAGAAACAAAGAATCAATCAAATTGTTGACTGCTCATGTACACACCACAATTACATATAGAAATACTGCCCATACAGGAAGGTTCTAGGGGACAAAAATGTGGAGAAACATGTTTTCAAAAGGAATATCAATTTTTTTGTGTATGTATATTGATGAAGCTGGAAGATATTCCAGAATCAATTCTTAGGTACAGTACAAAAATAGTATTTTTTGTCCGTGATTTTTTTTTCAAACCTCAATAACTCAGTCAATTTATGTCACAAAGGTTGATACACTATATATTCTTGGTGGGGAAATACAGGAGCAGGTTTGTACAGGTTTATGATGCTGTATGACATCATCTCAATTTTGGTGGTATGACATATTTTGCTGGTAACTGACCCAAAACATCTTGATAGCAGATGGATGTTATGCTGAAAACCAATTGAAGTTTTGTTGAAAACATTTTGGAGACATCGGATGTACTGGCCTGCCAGTGACCAGTAGTTGGGGGCTGTGCTTTGCTGTTTGGGATGATGTGACGTCGAGACAGGGCTTCGGCGATACTGTTTCGTTTGCCTGCTACGTGTCTTACCGTGATGTTCAGATCGTGTTTCAGCATTTTGGAGACCGCGTGCCTGAAGAGAACTCGAACTGAATCTGTTGGGCAGTGTGTGCTAAAGAGATAGCACACGGATTTGTTGTCTGTGAGTATGAGGATTTTTGTTGGAGATGCTGCGAGCGACAGGTCGATCGCCGTGACTACTGCTAGGAGTTCGGCCCAGTAGATTTCTCTAGATGGCGGAGGTAGAGTCATGTCCCACGTTTTGTTGGACCTCGGGTTCCAGATCCCGATTCCCGTCGGACAGGCGTCACAGAAGAACACGGCGTCCGCTGATTCGAGCTCCCAGTGGAATGAGCTCATGATAGTCCTGCCGTTCCATTGTCTCAGGGCTTCTGCCAGCCATTTCAGGTCTTCTCTCGTGGTTTTGTTCAGCGGAACGTTGGCGTTGCGTAATGTCTTTCCTGCTATCTTGTCCCAAGATGATTGCAGAGACCATCTGCCGAGAGGGAACGTATTTAGTGCCCAATTGGCCCAACCGGTCAGGCGCTGCCATTCGATTAAGGGCTGGGATTGGCAGAGGACGAATTGTTCCAGCTGCGCCACCAGAGCCGACCGTTTTTCTTCCGCTAGCGCTATCGTCATCGTGTCGCAGTCAATCATGTGTCCAATGATTTCGAGCTTGCTGCCCCAAAGCTGCTTTTCCCATGCCCATGGGATGTTCAGGAAATCGAACAGGGAAAGGAACTTTGCTTGGCTTAGCGGTATGCAGTGGCTTTTGAAAGTGACGAGCTCGGTGGCCAGGTTGACCCCCCATGAGTTGTCCATGTAGGAGTTGAGGTCGGTAATGCCGAGCTCGTAGTAGGCGATCCACAGGACCACGGAGAAGAAGCTACACCAGAGTTTTGGCGAGCTGGCGCAGCCGAAATTTACACACCTGTCGATATGGTACTTGTTCTCAATTCTGATTGCTTGGCGTAGTTGCCATTGTCGATGTACAGGTAGAATTCTGAAAGCGGAATCAACATCCGATTTCCAGGCAACGGTCTTCTTGGGGCTTCCCTTAGAAGGTGCGACCCATACATAGTTTGAAGTGATCATTAGTGGTTTCTTCTGAGGTGCTCGTTTCTTGATGAGGGAGGGAACAAAGGAGGCTATGGAGTCGAGTTTGATTTTAATTTTAGTTTTGTCGATTTGGTCGTTGGGGGATGGGGAGCCGTAGCTCATGTTCGTACACATGCGGGTTTTCCCCGAATGTTTGTTGGTGGCAAGACATAGAGGAGCACATTTCATGCCTTGGAGGGGGGAGTTAAAGCCTTCTGAAAATCTACCGAGTTTCACGTCCTTGTCGCGTGTTTTGCGCAGGAGCTCGAGACCTTCTTTGGAATTGACATGGTTTTGATGGATGGTCGTCTCTGGCGATGGGAGCGTTGAAAGTGGCCAGAAGCCTTCTTGGAGGCCAAGTAAGATCGACTCGATGAATGGTTGGTTGGGGTGGGATTTTGTCATGAGGCGTAGCCGAGAGGAATTTATTGGACAGATTATTTTGAAAAGGTGAGGGTTCTTTTTGATGGCAAAGGCGGCCAGTGGATCATCAGAAAGGTCCGGTGCAGAAGGGAGGGGTTCGGCGTCTAAAGAGAAGTTGACTGAAGCCGAGAAATGTTCGGCATCTGGCTCTACTTCTAGGCCCCGGAGGAATTTTCGGTCATTGGGCCTATGCGTGCGCGATGATTCCTCTATGAGGGGCATCACATCCCACCTTGTTGCATAAGTTATGGCGTCGCTCGCAGTCGTCGTCCGACTTTTTGCAAATGTTAGCGTTCCAGTTGTTGCAAGGAGTATCGCTAAGATGCCATTTGCTAGAGTTCTTAAGATCGTAAGGAAAATCGATACGCGATCATGGTGGTTTGTCCGATTTCTTCGTCTTGGGTTTGGACCATGAGGACGACTCTGGCTTCTTTGATGAGGTTCGGGACGAGCTTGCCGTTGGCTGTTCAGCCTTTGAATCGTCGTTGAGTCGACTGATCTTGCTGAATAGGTGTTTGCTCTTGATGCCGTCGAGCTCTTCGTGCATCCAGTTTCCGAAGGGGATCCAGGAGTTACGAGAGAACTCAAGACGCATTTCTGCATCGTAGTCTCGAACGTCTTTCCAGTGGATCCCCCGGGAAGCCCTGCCTGCTTGCTTGACGATATGATCGAAATACTTTCCAATGTCTTCCTTTGCCGGCGGGAAGGCCGCTTGGTATGCTTGACGAAGAATGCCAATGAGTTCGAGCCAATGCACCAAGTTGTTGATTGGTGTGCCTTTGACTTTTTCTTTGAATTCAAGGTCTCTGGCATCGTTGATTTTGATGGACTTTGCGGATCCGGGTTTGCCGAAGATTTCCGAGTTGAGCTTCTCAAGATCCACATAGTCGTAAGATAGTAAGTCCTTGATTTGCGACGTTGGCCACCTATTGGGCTTGCTTCGACAGCTTTCGAAGATCTGGATTGATTTCCGCATGTCCTCTTTGTATTCATATTTGATTCTGTTGATCTCTTTGGCAGCGAGCGGGAGTTGTTCCTCGAGAAGCTCGTCGTCTGCCGCTTGGCATGCCAGTTTCTTCTTTGGCTTGCTGAAGGAGGTGATAAATTTTTTGAGGGCTGCATCCAGGGATGTCGAAGAGTCGACACGATCAGGGGAAGGCGAGATGTGACGTTTCTTGCCTTTATCCACGTGGGGGTTTGGTGCAGGTGCAATGCGGTTGAACAGTGAGTTGTCGATCCTGTTAAGGAGAGAACTTGGCTGGGTCGTTTCTGGCGAGTTGTCGAACCAAGTCCTTCTGTACGACGAGCTTTGTTCAGGTAGGTCTTGTGGAGGCCTACCCTCTGGGGTTCCTGAGCGCCGTTTGTGTGATTCTGAGCGGCGCCTGGGACTCCGAGACCTGTGTCTGGGGGACTTTGATCGTCGCCTAGGGCTTCTCGATCGGCGTCTGGAGCGCTCCGAATGGTGGTGCGAGTGCCTGGTTGGGCTGTTCGAGGTGAAGGTTCGCCGCGCTGGGCTTCTGTAGCCGCGTCGCCTGCGGTCTGGACTGGCACGTCGAGAGGAGCGATGAGGGCTTCTCGAACGACGGCCATTGTCTCTTCTGCGAGAGCTTGACGGCCCTTCAGCGTTGGCATGTCTAGCTGCTGACCTGGCGTTACTAATTTCGGTGAGTAAATTTGATGGAACCTGGTACTGAAACTCAGATCTTGCTGGATGTTTAAAGACTGTGCCGGTGATGAGGACAGCCGGCTCGGCGCGCATGAGGTCTCTGGCCGTGGTTGGCCATACATGATTTTCGCCAACCATCTTCCATAAGGGCCGATTAGAGCGTGAGTCCAGCTCGATTGCTGCTCTAGCAAAGACGGAGAAATTGTACGTGAAATTTTCCAAGTTTCCGTCGGTCGGCGGAATGATTTCGGCGAACTGGTCGCGTAAGGTACGCATGTCGACAGCTCTGCTGCCCCCCGCCTTGTCGTATTTGAAAAGCAGGGCATCGATTCTTTTAAAGGTGGAAGTTGAGTTATTAACTCTTTCGATTTCTTGGCGAGATAGTTCTTGATCATTCTGCATTTCTGACGATAAACGACGAAAAAAACAACGAAAGAGACAATATAACTGAGAAGAACTAGTTTTGAAGAAACAGGTACACTATTACAACGAAAATGGATAACGCTTGTACTTGGATACGTTTATTAAGTGTATAGTGTACTTTTGTATATAGGAAGTAGATGTGAAAAGATCAACAACTTGGAAAAAGTGAAATTGAGAATTACAAAACATTTGCTAGAGGAATGAAAAATCTGGACTGGCTTGGCGCGGGTCTTCCGTTGGGGGGAAAGTCGCAGTGCCAATTTTGTTGCACCTCTTTCGTGAGTGCTCGACAACAACCTTTGCTGATTTCCTCACTTTCCACATATTCCACTCTGATAATACTCACGTACCATCCCCGAATAATCAGTTGATCAGCTGTGTAATGAATCACGTTCAAATTTGACGGCAAAGAGATAAGATCAAAACCTACCAACGATATCCTCCCAATAATCACCTCCTGAAAATCCACCTTTGCATAAGGTTGTGAAGTAAGCAGATTCCCCCGCGGGTTTTGATGATACAAGAAGTGCTCCGAGGCACAAAGTGCAAACTAGCACAGCGATTTTGAGAAAAGACTGGTGAAACATGTTGATAAGTAACGTAAAAGAGAGAGGATAGCAACAAAGGTGATGAAGAAATCTTATCGTCAGACAGTAAAACAAAGTACGTTTGTACAGGAGCAGGTTGCATTGTCTGCCCAGCTTTTGTTAAACACCAAAAGAAATGTGAACGAGGCGCCGTGCAACAAGGGCCCTGAAGCTTGACAAGAATCTTGAATCACTGTAAAAGTGCAAACAAAACCCTTCTGCATTCCACCTTCATCCAAGGTTCAACTTCTATGTGTTTTCCCCATTTAGCCAAGCTACCTATGACCGGCTAAGATCTGAGCCTACAATATGTCCTTTGAACACAATTTTGGTTCTAGGTCTTTGGCTCCCATCCGTCACATAGCTCCGGGATGTGCCATGGCATTTGCTTGCTGGTTAGGCCACATGGTGTCACATGCTTGCACGCATAGCTCTTGTGTTGTTGGATCCCCCAAAGTTAAACAGTCAAAAATTCCTGGTCCCTCAACTTTTCAGACCAAGTACTTTTATTTTACTCGTCTTTCAGTCCTTCTATGTGGAAAATCATGCTTGACATGTTGCCACAGGACTTGGCAACCATATTGCATTACAATAATCAAAAACTCTAGCAAATAGACTATCCCTCTGTGGTACCAGGCCTGACTGTAGTGTCTCCCTCTATCATGCAGAACCTTGGGCTGTGTGATCCACTCAAGTTCTAAAACTTGGAATAGACAGTCAAAAATCTAGACTGCACTGTCAGTTTGTTGGTCTGTTGGAAAGATCGGATTGAGTTAGTATGGAATTGATGAGGAGGGTTCAGTTTTGAAACTACAATTACTTGATGTGTAAGCTTTCTCAGGACAAGCCTAGATCTGGCCGCAGAATTAGACATCTCCAACCACTCAAGCTGCCAGGATGGTAATCAATCTTCCAGACCAAGGTCCCAGGTAAAGTATAGCATAGATACATAGATGAAGAGATTTGAGGATACTATCTTGAAATATTTTGTACTCCTGTAAGACCTTATTTTTGAGGATGCATCACTGCAAAATTGATTCAATAATAAAATTGACACTGTGAACAAAATAATTAGTGAATATATTGTAAAAGAAGCTCTTCAAAATACATTAAATAGATCAATCTGGATGTAATGCACAAAATTCCTATGACCAATTCTGATGTCTATTATGGTCCTCTTTCTAGGAGGACCATCAGGCATGGCTCAATCTGACATTTCATTCCTCTAGTAAAATCTAATCATCATAGCATGACATTGTACAGGCTGAGAGCAACAAAATCATCTCGTCAATAATTTAGGTTTCGCTGAGCGTCATGGATTCGACTCACTTATGAACGGGATTGTCTCTGGGGTCCCGTCGCACTGATAAAAGTAACGTCCGTGATTGTGACAACCTGAGTGATTTGATCCCCATGTTAAGGTGATGAAAGTCTACAATGAGCTACGGAAAAAAGGAGTGTACAAAGATGTACACGCACCAAATCGTCCAAGATCAGGCAGCCAACTGTACCCCACACACTGTTGTTTGCTGAAGCCACTGCTGGTGCCATCAAGTATGCAGTTATCCAATTCGACCCATTTATTTCCTACAGATTTACATTCATGAATGAGATATGCACTATTCAGCTTTTTGCAAGAATTGATCATCACACAATGAGTTACTGTACCTAAAGATACCTACCCGAATGGAAACAGCCCCAGTTTTTGCAATTTTTTTGGGCAAGTGAATCCCTGCCCGGTTGACATGCTTAAAATGGCAGAAGAGACATGTTTAGTTGAAGTTTGAGGTGAATCGCGTTCAGATTGGACAGCAAAATATAAAATCGCAACTCACCAACGATCGCCTCATGATGACTACCTCCTGAGAAAAAGCCGCGGCATTCTAGTGTGAAGTAAGGCGAGTGCGGCGCGGGGTTTGATGACACAAGGAGTGCTCCGAGGCATAAGGAGACTAGCACAGTGATTTTAAGAAAAGAATGGTGAAACATGCTGGTGAGCAAAGCAAAGGAGAAAGGATAGCCACAAAGGCGAAGATCAAGCGATATCAATGGTAGACGGTATTAGCAAAAATATACGTTTGTAAAAGGGTTGGATCGGTGCGAGGCTTCCGTTACTCGTTCACAAAAAGAAATGCGAACGAGACACCGTGCCACGCGGGCCTTTATGTTAACAAAGTCCCTTGGCTTCTGAATTGGCAGATGGCGAACCAGACTCTTGAGTCTTCGACCTTCCGCCTTCATCCAAGTTTCTGTGCATTGAACATTCTTCAACAATGATTACAGCTAAATTCTCCTCCACAGCCGGGAGCGTAACAGTATCAGTCTTTTTCTGAGACTCTGTCGCTCTGAGACTCTTCTGAGACTCTCTCTGAGCTACAAAAAAAAGTGGCTTTCTGTACACCCTTCATACACACTCCATAGTTCATTTGTACAGCGTACCATATCCGGGAAACGACTCAAAAAATTTCATCAACAAGCCTTCAGAGGAAGTCATCAGGGGTTGGGCGAAATTTAGACCAACCGGTTTGCAAAACCCATTCAGTCGTAGTTCAATGATTTAAGAATGCTTTCGAGATGGCTAGAAAGCAATATTGAAGCCACCCTTAACCGACCAAAACTTTTATCGATCTTTTTGCTTTGCAAAAATACACACCAGTACGAAGTGTTTCTTGAGAACTCCAAAGCTTCACCCGTTCAAAAGGCTTACAGGGCAAAGCAATTTGCGCCGCTGGGCTCGTAGTACAAGCCATGCAAACACCCCTTTTGCACCTTTCACATATCCCCTAACCCATCTCTTCTGGCAAAAGCTTGCCTGGGTATCGCCTAAACACTCTTGGCTCTGGGCTCAGATCCGTAACAGATCTGTGAAACCCAGAATACTTGTCCTCCGCCATCTTCGACTCCTTTCGGGAGGCTTCTCAGAGGCGCAAAACCGGTTGGTCGAAATATCGCCCAACCCCTATCATCAAGGCATTGGCAGAAAGCATCAAGATAACCTGACTTTTTTTGATAAGCTTTTAGAAATTTCTTTGGTTCTTTGTCTTCATAACTCACATTGATTTTTTTGATGATCTTATACTATTAGCCGGCATCAAGTTTATGGACTTCAACTTCAACTTCACCTCTTCCTAGTAAGTAAGTTTTCTTTATTTTTTATTTTCTTTTTGTTTTGTTTTTTCACATTTGGTTTTAATTAATTCTGAATCAACCATCTTTAGTCAAATTGTCACATACTCCTGTTGAATGTTGTCATACTTCAATCGATGCTCCTCGTGCTCCGATCGATTCTCCTCGTGCTTCGATCGATTTTCCTCAGATTCTTAACAAATCAAATAAATTTTCACACGACTCTACACCAAAGTCCCATTCAACCTTTTGCTTGTGATTGATTCGACTCAGCTGCTATCAATCATAGTCCTGCAGAATGTTCTTCTACGATACATCAAGCTGATCCTCCAAAACGATCGGTGTATCTTTAACGTTTATCTGCTCCTTTTGATCCTACAGGTGTTTCTTTTTCTTTTTCTTTGTGTTTGAATATTCATCCATTCTCTATTGGTTTTGATTATCACAATTAGGGCTTTAATGGTGAAACAATATAATCGAAAGATATTGTTCAGTCATGATGCTAATGGTGAAATACCTGCAATAACATCATTTTGATGACTAATGACCAAACCCTTTTTCTTGGGTTTTTCTTGTAGAAAGTCACGAGAGAAGGAATGAAGGGAATCCACCAAGCCACAACCTTGTTCACATAACATAATATCGCGAATACAGGTGTTCATGTGGCTAGCAGCTTGGTGAACAGCTGATGAAGATGGCTCAAATATCTCACTCTTTTGTGAATCATTCATACTCTGTTATTCGATTATATTACATTCTTTCCATGAAATCATAATGTTTGACCAAAGTCCAAAGTGTATGATGGAGAGAATCAAAGGGACCATTGTCCTGTGAGAAACCCAGCCCTGGTCCTGTGTGATGGAGCACATCAAAACGGGATTGATTTGACATTGCAAACAAATTAACACACAAAATCAATCACCGTTAACATGGTTCCTTCTCTCATATTGGTTGATTTTGATCTATTTCTGATCGGTCAATCTTACAAGATCCCTTTGTACAGTCCTGGGTAGTCCGAGAAGACCAGAGAAAAAAAGCGCGCCCCGCTCGAAAAAAAAAAAGTGCCACTCTGGAAGAAATTGTACTATCCCTGTATGGCTCAGAGACCGTCTCAGGGAGTCTCAGAAAAAGACTGATACCGCATCTCTCCGCCACAGCCCTTACCCTCTTGCCAAGCTGGGTCATGGCCAGCTAAGATCTGAGACTATGTCCTTTGACCACGATTTTGGTCCCCCACTATGAGTCTCGATAGGCCTCGATTGTATTCAATACTTCGTGCTTTTCTGAGATTAGGGTTTTGACAAACATGAAAACAGAAACTCGACTTTGACTGTCAGATGGCTTCCTAATTTCATACTTAGATCCAAAAATGTTTCGAGTCAGATAAACATATTTTTCACCCTGAAGTTTGGGAGAGATATGTGGCATGTTTTTGTTCCATCAGAGACTATTTTGCATACATGGTATCTATTTGGAGACGCAAACAAAAAACAAAATCTGCACCAGGTACATGCATGGATTGTGTCAATTTGATCCCTTGAGTAGAAAGGCGGAGATGAAAAGAGATTATTTCGTGAGAATGAGATCAAGAGATTGGCAATCAATTTGAGCTACTCAATTATAACAATTACAGATGGACTACTTAGGATGGCCAGACCAAACTTTTTTCACACAAAAAAAATCATTATTGACCTTAATTTTATACAACTCTTTTCCTTTCCAAAATTCTACTGTTTCATGAAGTTTCAAACTTTACAGAAGCAAAAAGAAAACAATCTATAGACATATATAACCCTAAAATATATTCAAACCATTTGAAAAAAAAATTGCAATAGAATCCAGCTTTGAGTCCAGTTTGAAGAAGGAAAAGAAAGAGATCTGAATGAATGATGACAAGAAAGATAAACACTTAAAGTCTAACAAGTGAAACAAAAACCTGGCTTTAATCAATTGCACAATACTGATCAAAACAACTTTGACATTGGCTTGTACGATCCATACCATTCCGTTTGTGCTGTCTATCTATAAGAGCACAAGCTAAACAAGCTGACCATTCTATTGGGTTTGAAGCTCCTATTCGATTGAGATTATCTTCTAATGTATCACTTAATTCATCTGTCGAGTCTTTTGATTGAGTGGCAATTGCGAATCCATTTGAGAAGTATCCATCTAATTCAGTATGCTATTAAATTGAGATAAAATCAGATTTGAGCATCATATATATGAGTAATTCGTGATCTTTGACAATTTACCCTAAATTGCATCTGCGCCGTGGGTGCATCAGTACTTGCTACGATATAATAATTGGGGAGGTAGATGATTAAAGCTCCTTTCTTGTCATTACACCCGAAAAACACTGGTCGTTTATTGTATCCCCGTCTCGAGAATTCTCCCTCGTATGGATCTGGTACCCTATCATCCACCCACATTTCAAGAAGTGGAGTGAGCCAGATTGAATACCAAAATTCATGTTGGAGGGACTTGCCGTGGAAAGCTATAAGCTTCATAGTCCGGTTGCAAGGTTTTCGCGTATGACGCATAAAGACTCGTACCATTAGGATCTGTGCGAATGAATTAGGTCTCACTATATATTCAACCTTACATTTCCGTGGCGATACCTTGAAAAACCGTGGAGACTGACATGCATGTATATTTAGACTAGGCTTGGCTCGATTCTGCTTAATCGTCAAGAAACTGTCAGGGAATAAAACAAACACGGGAATGAAAGGAAAGACAGAGAAGAATTTACTGAAGAATCAACTGCGATGATCGCATCCAAATTTCGACTAGGCTGGATTAAGGGCCACAGAGGAAGTGTTTCTCCGGATAGACTAGAGTCAGCTAAATAAAGGTTATCATCATCTCTTGCTGGATAACCACTATTGAGACCATAACCTAACCCGAGTCCACGAAATGGATTAGGAATGATTGATTCATCAAATACATTTTGAGCTAATGCGTTGAGAAATTTATGTGCCAATGCGATAAAAAATGGTTGTCCGTCTGTTTTGCTCGAGAGTGAGAACACATTACTGCTGGTTGCCTTTGTTTTGCAAATTCGTGTCAAAAGGATGTCACATTATTTAGTCTTTTGTTTGGTTTCGATTGGGAGGGATGCCTTTGACATGTATGGTCTGGGAAGGTTTGATGGAATGTATCAGATATTGGACTTCTTCTCACCATAATAAACCTTTGAAGAAGATTATGTTAGTATAGAGGAACATCACTTGATTGTAAAGAGAGACGTGCTACACTAACCCCATAGAATCAAACCCTACTACACACTGATCTCCACGATATGGCAGACCCTGGTTGATTTTAGTACCCAAGAGTTCGATAGGAATGAAAGCATTGAGAGAAGGATGCCAAGTTCCGAATTCCTCTGGTGTAAACTCATCTGAGATAATTGATGGCCCATTACTTTTCGTGATTCAAATTGCTTGAATATAGACAGATGATAACATACAAACTGGGTTTTCTAATGACATATCTCCTTTTCCTTGTGCTCTCGAAGTTGCTGTGACAATAATCTGATTAGAGATATCACAATTAATCCAGGAAGTGCGACTTGCGTTTCAGACCTATCAAAGATAAAACTCACAAATGGAGCATAATGAGTAGAATATCCCGTCAAATTCCTCACAGAGGATAAAAGGACCGCGTTGGCATTTTGTGTCGTGTTTCTGGAAGAAGAAATTGGCATCAATGAACCATCAGATGGACTTCAACCATTAAAGAGTGCTTGGTGGGGATATCTTCTTACATTGTATGATCGACAATCAACTGAGCCCAAGCACTGAGCAGAAACAAATTGAAGAAGTATTTGTCAATCTCTCAACCACATGGAAATCGAATCATACACACTCCACTATACTCGTCTCAAAACCAGCTTTAGCTTTTTCTGTTGCTGTTTGCAAGTCTCGATCTATTTGCTTCAAGATATGAAGGTCATAAAGTGCGTCTGGTTCTGTTAATTTCCAAACCGTTTCATTGAGAGATGTGAATCTCGGAAAATTTGAAGTGGCCCAGCTTCCAAGTAGCCATGAACCTCTGGAAAGGAAAAAACATTCATCCAAAGAAGCTTCAGCTCATTGATACATCAACATATATTGTCTACCGCCAATCGATCACGGCGATGAGAATGAGAGACGCAATCACCCACCCTGAGAGTCCAGCCGCATAATTAGCAAGTTGAAGTAATCCACCAGTTCTCATTTTATGAGCTTCCGGGTTCCTCCCGTCAAATCCATTTAGTACACCTGCTCCTACTAGTCCAGCTCGAGCTCCACCACCTGATATAGCAAATCCAAAGTTCGGTAAACTTTTTGATGCTTGATTTGAATCTTTCGTAGCATTTGAAAGGAATAAATCCACATCGAAATCGATTAAACCGACGTTTGATAAATAATCCCTCCAAAGTGGTATTGATTTAGATGATTTTTGATTCACGTATTCAAGCTCTTTGGAATTTAAGGGTCCCTGATTGGATAGTGTGAATTCAACATCAGGGAAACTTTATCTACACAGTTTTGATTATTCTTGCTTGTGAGAGAATTTGATAACTTACATCCACGGATGGCTGTCGGACTTGTAAACCTTCAGGACAGGGTTGCCATGAAGGAGCATAACCTCCACTAGGCGAAGTAGGGATCGCTTCGTCTCTCTTCGAAAGCCATCGACGATTGAGAATGTTTGAGGTACTTGGAATCGGAATCTTCAAAGATAGGATGAATGAATGGTAGACGAATATGTTTCCGAATGTGACCACCGAGAAAACAAAGATCGAGGTTCTCATCCTGGTTGTCTCTATCGAAACTTTTCGCGGTTTCTTGTCGGGCGCTCTTTGAAAAACTCGTGATCGTATGGATTTTTTTTGGCAGAAAGACGACCTTTCCAAACTCAGTGCGATGGTTCAAACGACTCCCAAATCTACTCCGATTCATCTTCGTATATAGTCTGAGTGAATAATTGTAGTCTGAAAAATCTAGTTAGACTGAAACGATGGCCGATCTCAATCCGATTTTCTGTTTTCATGACCATTTCAATTTACCCTACATCGTCCTTGATTCGTTTGGCATACACCCTTTTCAGAATTCATAGCACTCGAGAAATGTATCAAACTAGCTTACTGAGGGTGAGCCCCAAGTAAAGGCATATGTATTCTTCTTTCTGGTTTCAAAATATCGGATCACGTATATCACAGGCCGGCGAAGATGTTTCATCTTCGAACGCGTCTCGTGCTGTTTTCCCCGAAGCAGGCAAACAAGTTGTACAGTCTGCGGTTGATGGGGATTGGGTTAAGCTAGGTGTCCGCAAACTTAACAAGGTCCTCGCTCCTCGGGAGGCCTGTGTTCGTGAACATAGTCATCGCTCGACACCTTTGAGGAATCAGACGAGAATCAAATTTTACGGAGAAGATGAAGCCCAAGGCCGCAACGGCTCTTGGGTGTTCCACCGAACTTGAGATTTTCATTGCTTTGAAAAACCCCAATTCGTAACAACGTATAAACCCTCCGCAAAATAATTTGAATCCCTCGTGCCTCCCACCCACCCTGGCCTTGAACAGAACTCGCCGAGTCAGCAGATCTATAGCCGAAAGAGTACCAACACGTAATGCTTGATAGGAAGTATGAGAAAGATATAAGATGATATATCTAACAGTCATGAGCTGAAATAGAAGAAATTGTTGCGGACGCTGCCCGGGTTCCCCATAACATTCCTTGAGCTCAACAAACAGAGGGCTTGGTTAAGCTAAATGCCCTCCCGGACCCCAGTTTGTACCGGGTACAATCCGTTTTGCAATACGTTTGCTCACAATCAAATGCTACGATCCAATCTTTGGTATGACTCGAAATGATCGCCAAGTGAGTTCCAGCCTGTGTTGCTTTCTTGTAATTTTTGTGATTGTGTGCACTATATGGTAAGGGAAAACAGAAAAAAATCACGCCAAAAGGTTCATTCGTTGAATTTTGCGTTGTTTGATGGAGAAATTTCACACATCAAGTTTGCAGTTTATACCACCACTGACACTAGAGCATGGCAGCTGAAAGCTGGCTTTGAAGATTCAGAAGCCTTTATGGTATGTGAACAGAAGTCAATGCCTTAGGCAATGCAGGCTGCTCGAATTGGAACCCTCTTTGCGATTGACTAATGAAGAAATCGCAGTCAACCTGGTTGATGCGCATGTATGATCAATGAGGTTTTGAGCCATCCCACATTTACTGATGATCTAGAGAGGTTGTGTGTTGTTCATTGGGCCGAACATTGGATACATCGAGTAAAAGAAACAAAAATCCAGATGGCTCTAAAAATCGAAAAAACCAAGAGAAACTACTAGACTGGAAGGCTTTTCAATGAAATCTAGAAGATGTCTGTAGTTTGAAAAAGTTTCAAAGCAGAGATATCGGAACCAGTCGATCACTATGGGTATCTCCCTGATATCTAACTGCTTGTTGTTCCATAAGGCCCATCATCAATGCCTCGTGCTCTGGGGAAAGACGCGGTAGGCTTTTCTTTCTACTGAGCAGGTTTAATATCTCTACCTGGACGAGCAATGACCACCGTCATAGTTTTTTTCTTTGAAGCTTCACCTTTCAAAGATCTTCCCATATCATTGTTCGTATCAGAAAACATACCAGGAATGTTGTCTTTTTCATCCTTTAATGCTGCAACAATCAAATTGAACCACCTTTGTTGCTTCTCGCTAAAAGGCTTTGATGGATTCTTCATTTTCTGATTGAAAAGCTAGAGAAGTTTCAAAAAAGATCAACATCATGTTCAGTAAAAAAGTCGACCTCAAGTATAGTTACGATTGCCATTGATGAAACAACTTACCGTTTGGAACCTTTGTCTCAAGATCTTTAGCGAAAGAAGCGTCTTGGGATTCATTGATACTTTGATCTTAGAATCAAGGATCACAGATTGAGCGCATAATTTGAAGTCCGCTTCTCCACAGAGTAAGAAAATCGCCTTTTCATCTACCACCCCAGATTCCCATACATCTGGCGCACAATTTATAATCAATATATGTGTGGTGACGGAACAGAAAATGACGATGAAATACTTACAGAGCTTCTTAGATTGCATAATGTTGAAATACGTCACAAATTTTGCATCTCCGAAATCAGGTCTACGTCCAGTAGTGAAGTTCACACTCGAAGGGTGAATCGATGCGGGCGCAGAATTCGTCAAGGTCCTCCAAGCCCCATGAGTTTGAGTGAGCTGGCTGCTGTTATCACGTATGAGCAACTTAGGGAACATCGCCGCTGCGACACAGCCCATCACAACCTTTGTATCCTGAGAATTGGTATCAAAATCGCGTGGAACAGTACAAAATTTACCACGACCATGGTAATTACGTGAATCGTTCTGAACGCCGATAAATCCGGCATCGAGTAGAAAGCCAAAGAATTGAATCCGAAGTTCCTCGATCTGCATCAGGTTCTGAAGAGCAAAACGGATGGCTTAACCTCTTTCTTGAAGGAATATCGGTGACACGTAAGTTGATGATCTCAAAAAAATCTTACTTGGTGTGATAGCATGTTTTTGCGACAAAACTGATGTACGTTGTCATTATGAAATGCGTTGCGCCACGTATTGTATACATTACAGATGGTAAGAAAATCGGAATTCTCGACTTTGAATGATCTTTTGATGGTATCGGCTTCCTGCTCCCTCCCGAAAGGTGTGAGAAACGGACTTTTCGAATTGAGAGCTGCCTGTTTACAAAATGTCAGTAAATCTGTATGCAATATATTGTGATACTCCTCTTGACTCAACAGCAACAGTAAGAGCAGGGCTCAGACATCGAAAAAGACAACCGAGAATTAAGAGTTTTCCCATGTGGACGTCCATAGGAAGCTTTACAAGATGACGACCAAGTGGAGTTATATCCTCATTGAGCGTCAGAGCTTTAACCTGGAGACAGGAAGATGGACCGTCAGTAATTGGTATCTATATCTACAACTGATCGAAAAATTAACAACACACCTCCACCAGAGAAGCAATCGCACGCTGGACATTGACGGTGGATGGTGGATCTAACGCTTTTCGAAGGACATCTTTGATAGAAGTACCTATCTTCATAATCTTGATTCGAAGAGCTAAATCTTGTAATGACAAACGCAGCATTTCGGGTAGAGGATTTTCTGCGAACTAAATAGATTGGACGTTCAGAAATAGATTAGCAAGCAGCACAACCTTGCCATAGATCAACGTGTAAAGTCGAGGGGAGCTGCGACCTGCGTACTTGAGTTTCCATACGATGCTTAGTAAACAAGTGGAAGCATATTCCCTCTTGAACACGCCCAGCCCTTCCTTTCCGCTGAGTTGCATTGCTTTTGGCAATGAATGTCTCGACAAGCCGGCTGATTTGACGTTTCTCGTCGTATCTGGTCGATGTATGAGAGGCGATGTCAGCATGTGGTACATACAAGGCCGAAAGAATCTACATACCTCATTTCCCGGTGTTTCCCACTATCGATAACACAAGTGACATCAGGAATAGTGATTCCAGTCTCAGCTATGTTAGTCGATATGACTATCTTTCGGACTCCTGGTGGTGGAGTTTGGAACACCAAGCCTTGATTTTCATTGGATATAGTGGAGTGCCTTAATGAGAAAATGAGAAATGTCAGAGAAATCGAGAATGAGATTAATTTAGAAACCTATACAAGGCTTACAATGGAAATATCTGGAAAGCAGCTGTACCAAAGACGGCATGACTTTCAAGAATCTCCGTCAGCTTGCGTATGGTGTCTAATGACTGGAAAAGTGACACAACCGTTCAACAGCGTGGTCAGTTTGGATACACATCGCCCGTTTCGACAACAGTACTTACTGGTAGGAAAACTAATGTTGCGTTCGAGAATGATTGAACTAGACTCGGATTGTGCAGGCAGATTTGCTCAAGGAGCAACAAGATCAAGTCCATATTGATCTGGTGCTCATCCAAGACTTCTAGGGTGTCCCTTGTACTCTTTGCATAGGTATGAGCCAATTGACTGGGATCCTGATTTCCCAGTGCGTCTTCATCGTCATCAAGTGTCGGAGTGTCGTCATCAATTCCAGAGGTCTTGAGTGTAATCACTTTTTGCTTAAGTTGACGGGAGAGATAGCGACCATCAGAATTTTTGTCGAGTTCGTAGCCCGTTAACTCGATTACATCCTCCAGGAAGAAACTCGTGACAGGAAATGTACGCCCCGGAACCTTCAAGATTGGACATCCGTTCATATAATTACTTATCTTTTCGGCATCCACTGTTGCCGACATCAGAATCAGACTGGGAAGGAACAATATGCATCAGTCCAGCATGAACTACCAACTCATGTCTGAATGACCATAAAGTAAAACTCGAGACATACCGAAGGGTGGGTCGCCTTTCCAGTACGGTAAGGAGGGCCAATAGTAGACAATCCCCGTCGATACTCCTCTCGTGAACCTTTGCGAATATTTTACATGGATAGTGAGCCATGTGATTGTTTCAGAACGACACACAAGTATAGCAACACACCTCATCCACAATCAGATGCGTGATGTCATGGAGATCAGTTCCATTTTCGAGCATCCTCAGTACAATTCCCTGTTAGGAGATAAGTACGCAGATGGAAACCATGAATATGTGAATTCTCGATGGAGTCAGCATTGAAATACTGACAGTGGTGGCATAAACAAGACGCGTGGTAGGTGATGTTTTGCTCTCTAAACGGATATTGTAACCGACCAAGGAGCCGAGCTGGCCAACAGCCCCTGTCGGCTCGCCCAACTCTTGAGAAACACGCTGCGCGAGAGAAATAGCTGAAATCCGACGAGGCTCAGTGCAAAATATTTTGACTGGTCGACCTCTTGACAGTTCATGCTCCAAAATGAACGCAGGCAATTGAGTAGATTTCCCACTGTAACAGATAGCCAGTGAAAGTTGTAAAAGTAAAATATCATCATCTCAATTCGGTGGCTCATGACTTCATCAGGTCTCCTTTCAATTTGAGTTGATAAGCATGCGTACCATCCAGTCTCTCCGCAAAGTACCACGACCTGGTTTTGTTCAATCGTTTGGATAATCGACGATCGATACACTGCTATCGGTAAACTAGCTCTATACCTCTGTTGTACAAGGAAAGGTCTCAGAGCTGATACTCAAAGACATTGTGAAGCTGTTGCAAAACTGACAAGCATGTACTGATACGAAGGCCATTGCTGACGCATGGCAAATTCTTCCATCAGAGTCATATCGGTGGGATTCAAAAATGGCACGTCGCCGGCAGTGTTGGAGTCAGTTGGTTCATTAACCAAAGCCACAACATCGTCATCCGATTTCGTAACCTTCGTCAGCTGTTTACGCATGGAATGGGTCACAGACACACAATCAGATATCGTTGCTCTAGGCTACCTTTGAAAGAAGACATCATACCGGTCTATTCTCAGCTTTAGGTGATCCAAAGGAGTTTATCCGAGTCTTCACAAGAGTCGTCAGGGTTTTGAGGTGCTCGATATATTCCTTATCGTCATCTCTTTTCCGTTTGTCTTTGAATTCATTCCACAAATCTCGAAACAGAGTCGGTAGACTTCGTTGCACTGATAATGGATTGTGAGCATTAAGATGAAATAATGCGATTGTTGCAACATAATTATATGCCTGTTTTTCATCAGCGCAGGCCTCATCTTCCATGATAAACGTTTGGACTGGTTTCTCAAAAACCGGAGAGCTTCCATTGACCGATCCGCCGTATTCTGCTATCATCTTGCTGCTTTGCCACTTAATTTCGACCGAAGCTTTGACCGCCCTGCTACCTCCTGAGACGACGAAGTACCTAGGCTGTACATACTTATCGAGTCGCCTGATGCACTCTTCTAACAAGGTCCGTGGTGACTTGCCTACAAAATGTTTTGGGAGTGACATATCTCGAACTACGACCGTTTGTTGGCTAGCGCTGGGATCTGACATGTTGGTCTGCGCATTTGATGTCGACATCGTTCCGTCGGGTTTGAGATCTGCTGATTGATCATTGAACATCGATCCAAACAGGCTCGTGCCTTCTTCATCCAATGTTTTAGAACTAGAGAGTTGATCTTCATCCGATAATGTTAAGACAGGAGGCAGGACTATGGAGCCGTCAGGCGTGGATATGAGAACTTGACTAGTATGTACGCTCTGGGATACAGCATCTGGGGACTCTGCATTTTCGTTAGGCACGTTTCTCTGGAACGAATCTGTTTCTATGGAGTCTGAGTCGCTGTCGTATGAAGTTTGGAAAGCAGTGACAGGAAACGAGGACCCAATCGTCTGCTTCGCTTTGGGTGCCGAATCAAGTTGATGATTATCAGTGCCGTTGCTGTGATTCGTGAGCGGGTTGGATTCGTCTGTTTCAGACAGCTTTGTTTCTTGCAGTTTCAGTTTCAAGGCTTGGTCTATAGTGAACCAAACGTCAATTTCACTTTAGCATGGAGTACCCGTGACTTGAAAACAGACAATCAAAGAGACTGACCAGCCTCGCGTTGATCAAATGTATACCTGCCTTGAATCAATCTAATTCTTTCTTCTAGTAACTTGACCTCTTGCGCATGTTTTACCGCTTCTTTCAAGTTCTTCTTGCGGTGATCTGCACCAATCTTAGGGGTCTTCTTACAGAGTTCGATGAGGGAAAGCCGGAGTGACACATAGTCTTCGATCACAGATAGATCATCTCCCGTGGACTCGGTGTGATAATTGCCATAGGCTAATGTCTTTTGCTTAACGTCGGCCGAAAGTTGCTCGGTAGAACAGGCTGGCGATACTGGCAATAGAGGTGTAGCAGGTGATAGAGGAGTGACAGGTAAGGAGCCGAGGAAAGGCTTTGTCAACAACGTTGATTCATCGTCCAATCGCAAACCACTTAACACATCGATGTCAAGACTGGTATCAGGAGTACATTCCGTGCTAAACTTCGCCAGATTGATAGAAGAGTTGGCGGACGAGCTATCTTTTTCTTGTGTTGCCGAGACACGATCTTTACTATAAAGGCCATCGTGACCTAGACAAGAAAAGTATGACGCATCAGCGGACTTCCCCATTATGATTTCTATAGTGATATAAACGTACCAGCAATCATAAGTTCCTCGTCGGTGCAATGAAGGAGCAACTGATCGTATGGGGATATACATTTCACACCCGGCGCGTGTCAAAAACATTCAAATATTAATGGTCTGATGTAGCATTTTAGAGCGATTATCGGATCAACGTACGTAATCCATCGCTTCATCAAGCTCGATTTTTTGGATTTTGACTACACAATCTTCAATGCGACTTTTAGGATACCCAAGTTTTTCTAGCACACCGTAAATCACAATGACCTTTTGTAAGAGCTTTTCTTCATCGTCAGCATCATTCGAGTTGATAGATTTGGCAGAAGGATCTTCGTTGGCATTTCGAGTGAGATCTAAAACCTCCTCTTGCTGAAATCAAATCAAACGAAACAATAGGATTGTCTCAGATTGATTTTATCTACTATTGGTGGGCAAAATACGAAAGAAGAAAGAAGGGAGCTAACCAAACGTGCGTTAGACCAGCTGAATGGCAACAAGCCCTTCGCAGCTCGGCGATCGAATTCTAGGACCTTGTAAGGAAGTTATATGCAAATGTTAGACACTTCATGGCCAAGGAGAGAATTCCGAGATCGACTCTCAAAGGGTGCCTAACCTTGACTTGCTTCGCGATTGCTTTCTCGCACGTAGGTCGCAGTTTTTCGGCCAAACTGTAGATCTCTCGATCTTCTGGTGACAAATCCCATTCATCCTGACCCAGGGTGTTCTCCTTGGACTTATCTCCGTTGTCTGAACTTGTTCCACTTTGATCGGGATTGGCTGTGAGAAGCGCAGAGGATCCATTGGGCGGTTGTGATCCGTCAGCTGTTAAGCCATCCGCTGTAGTCTCAACATCTACACTAGGTTCAGGTTCGACGACTTTCTTGGGAATTGAAGTCGTGGCAAATCCCCTGTTTGTAGACTTTTTCAAAGTTTTCTTTTTTTGTTTAGGTGGCATGCTTCAATTTGAAACTTGGATGTAGAGACTATGGTATACTTAGAAAAGGGCCTGCGCGAAAACACAATCAAAAGATCGATGTCTGAGTCAGCAAGATCGCCGTGTTGTTCGCGTTGAGCTTACAAGAGCCAAACGAGTGCATATAAAAGACAACTAAACAATTTCATTGCAAGAGTGTGAGCTTACACTATAAACACGGACTAAAATTTTGCTTTCCGAGAGAGACCGTCCTCCTTGATACTGTCTTCAGGACTCACAAACTGCAAACCAAGAGAAGAAAAAGAACAGCCAACGTTTGTTGTGGCCAGCCTAAGGATAATGGTTCCGCCAAAACAAGGGTATTACAACACGTAAAAAACAAAAAAGCGAGGTTTCCAAAGACCTATTGGTGAATGTCGAGTTTCGTTGAAGTTTGTGTCATCCAGAGGCTGAACCGCATGGGCGCGCGTACAATGTGATTTTCTGATAGGTTTCTTTCAAGCTGAGTAGAATGTAGATTTTCGCGAGGTTCCGAGTTGAATGAAGTTGACCTAGTTCCAACGACCAATCGCGAATGAAAGCGCTTATCAGGTTGATCACTGAAAATTGACTATTGCTTGGGTGTCGAACTGGTGAAGTTGAGAAAGTGGTGGATGAAGCAACTTTCAGCAGAAGGTTCATGAAGCCTGCTCCACTCGGTTTTGGCCCCGGAGACTCCGGCCCGGCTTAACGCAATGACACGCGGGTGACACCGGACAAACTTTCTTGAGCTTATTCCAGAATGTTCAATGCAGGCAGCAGATGGCTCTGAGCTTCAAAAATCAATGGTGCAAACAGATCATCCGTAACACATATCTGGTTATATACATTAGACATGAAGGTAACCGATGATTTTCAGTGTGCAAAGTACTTAAACTCATTGAGGTTGTCTGGTCTGTAAAACCTGGTCAAGCCTAAGGTGAGTTGATTATCTCTGAAGGTCTTGCTATCCTTTATCCTTGTGCAAATTCAGTCAGATATCAATATTTATTAAACATAAACTGCACTGAATTCTGACACAAGATGATTTTTGGTCACAGTCAGACTCACACAGAGAATTTGTGAAATAATTCTAAAAAGCCTGTCTAGTGGAGCTGGATAGAAAATCAAAGTACGATGCTTGGCTCTCCTGCATGAGAGTGATTTGGTGTACCTGAGTTGATCAGTCAAGCCAATAAACGGTAGGAATAGGCGGTCTAGAAAGCTTCTAAATTCTATAGGTTATCAGCGTTTTTTTAGGAAAACTGAAACAATTCCCCTAAAGTTATAGAACTACATAAATCTAAAACAAGCAAAAATAATTGACCCTATGAGTTTTGAACTCCAGAGTTCAAAATGGTTGAATGTGGATTATGAAAGTTTTGATTTTCAAGGCAAAATAAACTACTCATTTGTTCAACGTTGAAGAAAACTTGGTAATATTCAAAGATCACATATCTAAAGTCAATGTTGCTGATCTGATTATCCAAAAAAAATCGGGTTTCAATTTATGTCCTTTCCGGGCTCATTATTTTGTCTATGAGAAAAGATGTGTAGCTTACTAGTTATATAGGCTGAGCCTTTGCAGACAATAGACTTGGATCTGCACCTGTGACCGTTGTTTCTGTTTCTGATTGTTGATCAATCGGATAGCGTTTTGTGAATCTGATTGTCGCAGAGTAGGAGAATTGAAGACTGTATACTGATAAGACACCAATGATTAAAATTGATCGTAAAAGATTCATTTTTCTTGTTGATGACTTGAATCTCAAGTCGAGTGAATTACAAGCTTGGTTCGAGCGGGACAAGGTGAGCGAAAGGTAATGATGATAGCGTTCAAAGAAGTTTGAAAGATGGTGATGAGAATATGTGATAGACTCAGACTTGATTGGTGGTTGGAGATGGGAAAACAAGTTGGAAGAACCTGGGCAATGATAACAGCTTTTATAGGATCAGTATTCTGTTACGATATCATTGTGTCATTGATGAAAATTGCGTGATTGTATCGAGAGACTGTGAGTAGATATTTAGCTGGCTAAAGATAACTCATATCCATATCCTGAACAACTGTGATTCTTGACTGTGACCACCAAGGTACCGATGCGAAATCGATCGCAATACATTCGCGTGCGATTATTCGCGACTTTACATTCTTCAGTTCGACCTCAAGATAGCATGGTGATAGTGCACAATCAATTTTCGTGCTCGAGAATAACTTCAGAAATCAATTCAAGTAATAAAAGTAAGTCATTTGACGAGATGTGCTACTAGTACGGGTTGGGGTTGAAGTTACTTCATGATAAAAATTGTTGAGGAATTTGATCAGAGATCAGCAAAAAAGGGACACTCTCAAGTTTCCACAAAAAGTACTTTACATGATGATGCTTGATCCGTATAAAAACGTAACAGGACTAAGGTCCCCGTATATACAGAGTCAGCACCCTCTGAAGTAATCTGTGACGCTGAGTAACACACGCCGCCCTCAGGCTCATGCAAGTGACAAAACTTGGCAGTGTCAAAAGGCAGCGGCCCATTTCCGATACCGATTCCCAGTGAATGAAAATAAGACATATCCTACATAGGCTATCTATGTACTCGATCAGATACGTGCGTAGATAGGGTGTAATCGGGTCCAAGAATGTTTGAAGGAAGGCTTCGTCGGTTAGATTTGTGGGTTCCAAGAGTTTGAGCTGCCCAAAAAGCTCTCTTAGCCATTTCTGTGTTTAAAGAAACTGTTTGTGCAATCTGTGACGTTGAATAACACACGCCACCGTTCGGCTCAAGGGACCACCGATGCAAGTGATAAAGCCTCGCAGTATTAAGAGAACAAGCGTTTTCTAGTGTACCCAAAAATATCATAAAACCCTGCGATGGAATTAGCATTTCGGCCTCTCAGCTCGGAAGATCACAGGTATCGAGTTGTATCTTTCAAGTCTCAGATGCATCCTATCAAGGCATCATCACGTAGAGACACAAAGTCATTGAGTCTCCAGTTTTATATACTCCAGTGTCTCCAGTTTTGTATAGGGTGTCATTAAGACCAAATGGGTCATTGGGTGCTCAGGATTGTTGTACCTCATCGCCAGTAGTTCTGAGTGACTCGTCAACTTCTATCTTTTCTTCAACATACGCTGATTATTATAAGACTTTTTTGCTTCTCCCTAAAAAACTTTCCCAAGGTTTTCTTTGATCCAAACTAGATTTTCCTTTGCCCGGGTTCGTCATCGCTTTCAATATGTGAAGCATGTCCAATACTTCATCTCTGTTTTTACCCAAAAAATTTCACCAATGCTAATCAGATTGGGTTGTTCTTCTAATCAATATTACATGCAAGTCTTGTGGTCTTGTGTGAACTATAGGTGAGATGTTTGCTACACATTTCTTTTTCTTACGAACAACTACACTGAACACATACTGAATTCACAAATTCCTTCTTACAGAAAGAAGATGATTACTCACACAATCAGATTTCCCGAACATACCATATTGCTGCAAATACATCACTAGAGACCTCATCTAAACTAATTTCAATAATGTTTATTTATTCATGAACCTCATTCTGTTTTGGCTATTGTCACTATGGTAGCTGCAGGCCGGAAAACAATATTGGATTGGCAAACAGAATGCAAGTATTGCGGCGCTGAGATAGGAGAAATCGAGAATAAACACTTCCAGTGCTCGATAGACACACATTGTGGATATACCCTGATTCCTGTGCATCCGTTTGCTCAAGAAAGTTATGGTCAGAAATTGTATTTTGAAAAATTTAATAAGCTGGTTGTCACAGGTGTGTTTCATTCTTACGTTTTTGCAGAATATGTGCTTTCATCAAGAGTTTTTTTAAGCAAACACGCCCCAAGCATTGGTATGATCCAGAATAAATCATGATTTGTTTTTTTTTGAAAAAACTCGTTCTGTTTACAAATCTGCTTTAGAATTGACCAATCATTCTGATCTCCTGATGGCTATATAGATTTGATACTCTTGCTACATATATTTTTCTTGTCAACATGTGGGGGGGTATAGGCGCTTTGTGTCAAATATTGTGTTGGAGACGTGATATGAGAATGATTGGACCAACAGGATTATGACGCTCTTGAATTATAACAAACTCATCCTTTTCACATAAAGACATTTTTTGCAAAAGCATCCCTTTTGAGCGCATAATCCCTCTCACATAGCATTTCCTGGAGCTGGTTTTTCGGTATCGAAACTCATGAGCATTCTGAGTTTGTATTTTGAGTTTCCCTTGCAAGATATCTTTGAATTTTAAGTGTTAATAATTTAGTGAACTTTTAAGTGTTATGTTACAATTACACGTGTCGATGGGGTAAAAATGAAGTTCAACCCAAAAACTCAATTCAAGTTGAGTTGTCTCACCACAAAAAAAGAACAAAAATACATAGTAGTAGTCCATCAGCTTACAAAACCAGGACAACAACAACAACAACAACATCAGGTATGTTTCAATCAATCTCACTTTTCAATGCTTTCAATAACATCTCGATCATTAACTAACTAACCTTAAAACACTTTGATCAGAAACACAAATCAAACTCAAAACCAATTGGAATAAACTATCTTACATAGGATTCCTTCAAGATCATCAACATGGACGCATTCCCATCTATCCAAACTAATTCGATATCCGAACAAGATCCACAAAAACAAAGTACTTCAAATGGAGTCTTATCAACAGCAGAACGATTGATGTTACAACACCAAACCCAACCCCAAACCAATGGAGTCCAACATCTTTCATACGAAGAGATGAGAGCTTCACCACAATTCAATGGAGTTCAACCATCTGATCCGATCAATCATCAAAATAAAAAGAAACAACCAGATATGGATTCAGAAACGGCTTTTCCTTCCTTAGGAACACCGGCTGCTGCACCTAAAACTTCAGGTGGTTGGGGTTCTGGTCCAGCTTTGAGTGCTAGAGTTGCTACTAATTCGAAATCGGGAATGCCTACTAATTTCAATTCCAATGTGTTTACTGAAACTTTGGTTTTGTTTATATCTGGGTAAGTTCTCTTAACATTGTTTCAGATCTTCCAATGCAAAGTTGATTGGAATCTGATCGGTTTCTTTATTTTTTAGGATTCATATCGGTCCTGTTCCACAACAGTTCAGGGAGAAGGGACCAAGACAAGCTGGAGAGAAACGAGAGGAAGATCCCAAGACTTTACCAGATGTATGTATCACACTTTTTTTTTTGATTCTATCTGATAAGTCAGAAAACAACAAGTTTTGAAACTGACAAACTTTTATCTTTTCGATGACAGGTTTTACGAGCCATCCAACGTCGACATCCTACTGTCAGCGTAGAATCCTCAACATCCAGAGATAGAGTGACCATCTTATTCAAAACACCATACACCCTTCCACCCGTAACCTCTTCGACCCCACCTCTAGTGAAAGCAGCCTCAGGACTGAATCCAGAAGACAGGATCGTAAGAGCTAGACAAGAACTCATCACCAGAGTGACCCGTAAGATCGAAAAGATAGTGATGGTACCTGCTCATGTGAAACCATATGTGATCGGACAAAAAGGAAGAGTATTGAAGAATATAATCGAAAGTACTGGAGCAAGTGTGAATTTACCACCTAAAGATGATTCACGACCGATCTTATTAAACCAAGACCAAGAACCATCAACCGAAGAAATCGAAATGATTCCGATCACCATCAATGGAGAAGAATCGGCAGTATTGGATGCAGAAGATCGAATTAAAGCTATCGTTAAAGAACGTAGCAATAAAGTGAACCTTAAAGTTGAAAGTATTCCAATTGACTTTTATCCAATCTTAGATGGACCTAGTCCTAGTGAATCTAAATTAACTAGTATCACTCAACGTACTTTGGTTGAAAAACATGGGATCAAAGAAGAAGATTTGAATTGTCGTGTTATTGTACCTTCTACTCATCAATTACGTAAAATCAATCGATCTCATATTTGTTTGGCTGATGAAGGTAATGAAGATAATACCGATTCAGAGGATGTGACTAAGAGTTCGGCTATAGTCGTTTCTGGTGAACGAGAACAAGTTGATTTGGTCATCAAGCTTGTTCAAAGCATTTATGATGATTTTGTAAGTCTTTTGCACCTCTCATCTTTCTGAAAGTCTTTCTCAGAGTCTTAATCAGAGTCTTTTTTATGGGTACTCTTATTTTCAACAGCTACGAAAGACTACCAAGGTCGAGTTTGAGCTACCAAAGCGACAGCATCGATTCTTGGATGGACAAACTCTAGATGAAATCTTATCCTCTACTGGATCTATTGTAGCTCTTCCCCCAGCCAATGATCCTAGTGAAAAAGTTCTCGTTCGGGGTGAAAAGATGGCCAATGTCCAAGCCTTAGGCTTAGTGATGGTAAGTCAGAAACCAGAGATATACTCTTACAGATTTACCAAACCTTGACCATCTTGCTTATTTTTTTATCGTTGTTGTTGACAACTTTGATAGACAGCTGCGAATGCAAAAGAAGTAGATTGTATAGATCTGAAAACACTTCAACCAAACTCACCAAAATATCATAAAGAAATCATCACATATCTTTCAACTAAATCTGGACAAACTAAATTAAAACAAATCCAAGACCAACATAAATCTAAAGTTCAAATTTATGTTCCATTAGTTAGTTCATTTTCAAGTACTATAGAATTGGTTGGAATGGAAAATCAAGACATCCAAAAAGTGAAAGACATTATTTTAACGTATATTAAAACTTCATTGAAACCTGAATACTTTGAATCTATCGAAGTAGATTATTTACTTCATAGATTTTTATTAAATAAAAAGAATTTGAAACTTAAAACTATTCAAGAACAAAAGGGAATCGAAATCATAATTCCAAATGAATCTGAAAAACGTTCATCAATCTTATTATGTGGAAGTAGTCCTAAATCATCTGGTAATCATCAAGAAATGATTAATAATTTGAAAATTGTAAAAGATGAGATTTCAAAAGTGATTAAAGAATTAGATAACATTCAAACGATTTCAATTGAAGTTGATGAGAAATTTCATAGTTATATTCAAGGACCTAATAGAACCACTTTAAATGCGATCATTGGTGAAGAAAAATTGGTGTCAGTTGAAGTGGGTAGTAAAGAAAAAGTTGATCTGATTAAGATTAGAGGACCGAAGAATGAAGTGGAAAGAGTTGAGAAAGAGATTAAAAGGATCGCTGAGGAAGCTAAAGTGAATGATACGATCAATTCATTTGTAAGTTGATTTGTTTTGCCTTTTGATTTAAGAAACCGTTTTTGAAATTGATTTTGGATTTGATTTTAATCCTTCTAGACTACCGAATTTGAAGTCGAATCTAAACATGTAAGTCATTTAGTAGGAAAAGGAGGTTCAACTGTTGCAAAATTAAGAGAAGAATTAGGAGTTAGAGTTGATTTTAGTGATGGACCTGGTGGAGGAGGATCACAACAAGTAGGAGGAAATAACGAGAATGAATCTAATCATCATAGAAAGAAAAAAACGATGAGTAAAGTTTCAATTGTGATTCAAGGAAGGAAAGAGAATGTTGAAGAAGCTAAGAAACGGATCTTGGCTCAAGCTGAAAGATTGGTATGTAATTTTCTTACAAAGAGAACATGTGTGGATGAGAGTTATAAGATTGATGGATCCTTTTTCTTTATTTTTTAGGCCGATGAGATTACTATTTCATTACCATTACTTTCTGGATTAGATAGAAGATCCCTTATAGGTAAAGGTGGCAAGTATGTTACCAGATTGCAGGTAAGTTTAGACTTGGTGAGCATCACGAACGAAGAAGATACTAATGGGAAGCTTGGTTTGTAGGATGTACATCTTGTTCGTATTAACATGCCTAGAGCTCCGACTGATGAATCAGGTGCTAGTGTGTCGGATGGTGATAATATTGTGATCCGAGGTCCGAAGAAGGGTGTGGATGCCGTCAGGAAAGAGGTGAATGAGTGTTCTCAGAAACTCAATTCCATCTCCAGAGTGATGAATTCAACGCTGATTGGTTATTTTCTCCAACGAAATAGTTGATTGAACTTATGGAATACGAAAAAGAAAATGGGAATACGATCACATTAACGATTTCAACTAAATCGATATCAAGAATTGTAGGAAAAGGAGGAATTCAAGCAGATAAGATTAAAGAAGAATCTGGGATTGGATCATTAGATATCGATAAATCTGAAAGTTCAGAAGGGGTTTCGAAGGTGTTGATCAAGGGTACTAAATCATCAATTCTTTTAGCTAAGAAAATGATTAATAGTATCGTACAAGAAGTGGATGATGAGGGTAGTACGGAAATCATGATTGAAAAAGTTTATCATCAAACTTTGATTGGTAAAGGAGGATCCAAACGTAAGTGATTTTTGTGAAAATTGACAAGCAAAGAAGAATGTGTTTCTGATTGTGTTTTGGGTTGATTTGTGAATTAGTTCGAGAGATTGTGAAAAGAGCAGGAGGAGATGAAGACGATGCAAAGATGGTCAAATTCCCTAGAACATCAGATTCAAACCAAGTGATCATCAAAGGATCTAAAAAATTAATACCTAAAATCAAAGAACAACTTGAAATAGAAGTGAATAAATTAAAATCTCAAATCGTTTGGGGTCTTCAGATTCCTAAGTCTATTCAACCTGGTTTGATTGGTAGAGGTGCGATCGGATTGAAAACTTTACAAAACCAATTTGGAATTTTAATTCATGCACCTGGTTGGAGAGAATGGTCTACTGTTTCTGAACCGATTAATTTGAATGATGATTTGAAAGGTGTGGAAGATAATGAGATTTTTAAATTGGTGGGAACTAAAGAAGCTTGTTTGGCTGCTGCACAAGAAATGAAAGTAAGTTGAAAAAAAACTTCTGAGAGCAAGGGTTTTTTGGATTGATCAATTGATTCATTTTCTTTTCTTTTGACTTACTTAGAGTAAAGCTGTACCTAAAGAAAGGGTTAGTAAAGCTTCTAAGACGGTTATGGTTCCTAAAGCGTTACATAACCAAGTTTCAAGAAACGGTCGATTGTTCCGAGGTGAGTGATCATCAAATATAAGGATATATGATTTGTTTTGATTGTTTATGAGTTGGAATCTAAATTGCTTGTTAATTCTCATTTTGTCAACAGAACTTCCAAAAGCAATCAGGATCGATCATAGCAATATCCGAACACCTCAACCTTTTCAAATGCCGACATCTGTATTAGACAAAGCGATTGCAGGAGCTACTATTCCTGCTACACGAATTGATATGGATGAAGAAGATGCTGAGAATCAAATGGGATGGAATGTACAAGAGATCCCTGAATCTAAAGAAAGTGAAGACGGAGAAATACCTTGGTAAGTGAAGTTTTGCTAAAGAAATGAGAGTTCTTGTCATCAAAAGTCTTGATGAATCAATGATATCTTTTCTTTGTATTAGGAATATTCATGGACCAAATGAAGAAGAAGTAGAAAAAGTATCACAAATGATTCAAAATCGAATTAAAAAAGAAACCAATAACAAGAACCCAAAAACGAAAACCTTTACACATTTAGCAATTGCTAAAGTACCGGTAAGTTTGATGCCAAGAATCATTGGTAGAGGAGGAAATGGATTAAGGATCATGAATGAAGAATCAGATGGAGCGATGATTGATGTGATTGGAAAAGTAGGATCGGATAGTTTAAGTATTTGTGGTAGTTTAGAACAACTTGAAATCGTTAAGAAAATCATTATTAGGTTTATTAAAGGTAATGCTTATTGATTTTTAAAGAAGGAATTGGTTTTCATTTTATTTACAATTTTTTTAGAAGAGAAAAACCAATCGAAAGATTTATAGCAGATTTTATTAGAATTTTAAATGTTGAGATGTTTTTTTTCACTTTAGAAGTTAGTTTTTTCATTTCTTTTTGTTTTATATTTTTTAATGATTTGATCTTAAAAAAAAGTATGAAGTTTGATGATTATTGAATTGTTTTCAAAAACAAAGTATTGAAGAAATTACTTTCGAAAATTAATTTTTTGATTTTTTTTCCTTTGGATGAAGGTTTTGAGAGGCCTTTTTCAAGCTCTTTGACTTAATAGAAGATGATGATGATTAGTCTTCAGAGCATACTTGCTATTACTTGTTATCAATGATGGAAATGAGTTAGGTCATGATCAAGTGATTTTGAATACTTTTTTACGTTTTGAAAAAAATTAACATACACACGTTTTAAGTTGCTTGATCAAAAAATATCAACTGCATTTCTCCTTTTGAATGATGATAAGTCCATGCCCTACATTACACATCATAAAATCGTGCAATGAAGCGTCATAAAAGATAGTCAAGTATGTACGTAGAAGATAAGGGACAGCACATTGTTTTTGCAGATTTTTGCACGCCCGAATTGACATCCTTTCTGATGTCAGGACGGATGTGGAAACTGGGGGCTTCCGTGGCTATTTAGCGCTTGTGTCCTTCAGGAAGGGTTGCTGATGCGTTGCATTTACTTAGTGTCAGGCGCGGAAAATGACCATTTACTCATTTCCCTGACTGTCAAATTAACAAGCGTGCTCTCAAAGGAATGTCACATAACACCAGAAAGAGGAACAACGCTATTATAAAGAGCAAGTGCATATATTATTCATTCAATACGTCAACAGGATCGAAGGTCTACCCAGATACAATTGTTAAGTACTCATTGAAGTGATAAGTACGCAGATAGCACATGGTACAGCGCTAGCCCGGTTACCATAACACATGCTCTTGGCCAAGAGTCACCCACAAGTAAAAAAATGTCCAAATCGTTTGGGTAAAAGGATAATTGCATCAGTACAATTGACATCTTCCAGCGTTGCCGAGACCCAAGGTCAAATTGGTCGAGCTTTGACGTTCGCCAGACTCGACTACGACGGTACCGTACTAACGTATCAAGCGATGTCAGGGCTGAAGTCTGGGGATAGTTGGGATATATTAACAATGGAGTATAGAGGTCAACTAGTACTCACTCCGCGGCAAAGAGTGAATGCTGAACGAACGGCGTCCAAAGAGTTCAGTAAAGAGCTGAGGAAATCAAGACGTCAAGGTCAGCAACTCAGGATAAAATACTTTTAACAAGGGGGATATAAAAAGGCCGTCTTACATGGCAACGGTCTCATGGCCATCCAAAGTCGCCAAAGTGACCTAGTTGGAAACATTGTCATCGGTTAGCAGTGGATAAGGATATTGAGTATTTGATTTATTAAAGGATTCATCACTTACTTGACAATTACCACAAGCCTTGGTCTGCGTAGTGCTCCCAGTTTTGATCAGACCACCCTGAGGGTTGTGAGTGAATTGCAATACGGCTCTAATAACACCATCAAGAAGTAAGAAAAACACCAATAGGTGCAATCCATGAGTGACGACAAACAGATTTGATATGTTAGCAAAAATATTAGGAAGGAACTTACAATTCACATTGACCGATCTCGAGTGATGCCGATTGAGGTGTATAACACTGATGGACTGGGGCAGGGGCTTGCGTGAAGACCACAGATAAAGCACCAAATAAAGCAACGACTTTGAGAAGAGTGAGCATGATTACAAAGAATTTCAATAATATAGATTATTAGGTGAGATGGATGAGCTGAAAGGTAAGAGTGAATGTATACGCTGAAATGATGGGATGGGAGTGACTCTCTTGTAGAACCACTCGAAGGGTCCTTCTTATAGAAACAAGTGGGTGAGAGAGTAAGCCTGACCAAGGAGCTCATCTGTGGCTGTGCAGTCTTGTCCCGCGCGCAGCCGTAGAACGACCTCTCACATCTTATGAGGCGACAAGGTGTCCCAGGAGTCATTTGATCAAAATTACAGGATCAAGTCAAAAGAAAACTCCAGGAGTCACTGTCCAGAGTTCACGGTCTGAGCATGTGGGCCGAGCGCAATGGATGACAGCTTCTTTTCTTCCGAGTGACATTTATTGCTTAAAAGAAGGGCTGTGTCTGCAGGCGGCAATATGATTCTTCCTGATTCTTCTCATGTCGATCTCCCGAATCCGAAAACTTGTGTTGTACAGGTCAGCTTTTCCCTTGGCGGGACAGGTTTGGTGTTCGGCGAGAGCACCATGCAGCCTCATGCAGCCTTGCTGCGCTCGAAGCGTGCGAGACGCAGCGGGGTTGCTTACATACATATTTGATTAAGAGCATCTCCTATCGTTCGAGTAAATTTACAGTAAATTTTCTGTACATACTCACTCGGTACAGTATCATTAGATACAGAACAGTGGATTTCCACTATCGTTGCTTTATCTCAAACAAAGTACAGTATGTACAGTACAGAAACCCCTTGCTCCCACTATCGTGCATTTGGTACAAAAACTGCAAATCTCACACTTGGGGTCTCAAAAACTTATGGTTGAAAATTGTTCAAACATCCATTTGAAAGGAATCAGTTTGCAAAGAACACAACTGATCTGATAACAATTGAGTTCAAAGCAATCACTTTGAAAACGAGATGATTGGTTTGAGAAAGATTGATTTGAGAACGATTGATTTTAAAACAATCGGTTCAAAAACGATCAATGTGAAAGCGATCGATTTGAAAATGAGAAAGTTGAAAATGATCGAATAAGAAAACAAATGTTTTATGAACATGACCATTTGAAGACAAATGATCAAAAAAGACGAATTCACAAGATGTGATAGGTACCAAAACCTCAAAAATGGTGTTTGTGATGTACATACAGGTGTAGTGGGATAGAGTGGTGTAACGGGCACCTTATTAGGGGCTTACGTTAACGCTATTTCCGGCTTAGGAAGATGGTCTTTAATCCAGATATGGGTTAAGTGATTGAAAGGGGATCTTAGACGTGTTTGAGAGTAATAATAGAATAAGGTATGTTATTGTATTATTAAAGATCAAATGAGAATAAGATGATAAACTATTATTAAAGGATGAGAATAATAATGAAACTATCCAAAAAGGATCTGAGTAATGAAAAGAAGTATCTGAAGTCTGAGGAATACAACAAAGATAGAAGAAAGTGTTCCTTATAAGGGAACTACAATAGGGACTGGGCGAAGTTCGGACGAGCACAGGATTTTGCCACCTGAATTAGCGCAAGTATAGCAAGGAAGTTGTCCGAAGAGATTTAAACAGGAGGAACATATCACTGACCTTTCGCATGTCCAAGTGCCCCGTTCAAAATCTCATTGGGATGACAAAGCTGAGTCCGGGTTCATTCCCAAGGCCATATTCCCACAGACCTGATTGCTTGCTCAACTTCTATAGGATGTTCCAACGTCTATCTCGCAAGGGGTTCTTCATGAGGACCCCAACCCAAAGGTACAAACTTCCTTTTCGGGCTCCCCCGTGGGCACCACCACCGGAGAGCTCAGGGCCACAGCCTTATCTGTGAAAGGTATATCAGGCAATCCTGATGCGGTCAGCCTAAGGCTTTTGGCTGAGGAGTAGGAAGTTTTGGATTGGAGAGCCCATCAGATGATGGCAACCGGCTATGCGCCACCCTATTTTTTTTAGTCTCATGAAGTTGACTAATAAAAATAGGGAATTTTGATATTGATTCAACAGGGGCTGGATTGCTTGCGATAGTATTTCAACTACGGTTGAATTGGATTTTTGCAGTGCTTCGCCCAGTCCCTAATAGATGGCTAGATGCCCTGATGGCCGGCTATGATAAAGGCCGGTATTACAAGTGGTACACCATTCTAATAGGCTTGTACATAAGATGGCGGATACAGTTGTAGAATGTACAGATCGTATTACAAGTATGAGGATCTGTATGTGGACTAAGATGTATGCTAGCTAAGTAGCCCTGCTACAGTGGGACTGTGATTTTGAGGATGTTGTATGATCAGCTCGGTAGAAGTCGAGCATATTTGCAGATACCGACCTCTGCAGAATCGGTAGAGGCCCAGTACATTTACTGGACCTCTACAGAATTTCTGCTGATTCTGTAGGTACCGATGTGTGTTTTTGACACGATTGGGGATTTTGACCCTCGGTACGGTAAAATTTACCGTACCGAAGGCGTTTACCGAGACGATAGGAGATGCTCTAAGCTTAACAAAGTCCCACGCTCGCCGCGCAAGGCTGAGGCCGCAGGCGAGTGAGGGACTGATGACAAACTTGCACAAACTCATTGCTCACTGTAAGATTTTTTGCAGGAGCTTCCTTAAAAAAAACCGGAACAAGTTATGGGGGGTATTACTGGGACCCCCTAACATTTGGGTCCAGGGGCCGGGGCCGAGGCCGGGCTGTGATCATGACTAGACTGGAGCAACTGTACCGTTGTGGGCTTTGGAAACACTGGTAATCCTTTGGTTATCTTGATGCATGGAAACATAAAAATTATCCAAAATCCAAAAAGGAGGATGCAGTCGACATCACAGGATATCTCAAAAGAGAAATTCTTCCAACTGACCAGATTTTCTTTTCAAAAAAATGTAGGTAATCCAACAGCCAAAAAGACAACAGACTTTTTTGTCCAAGACTCACAAAGAAAAACAGCGCCAGATAATCTGGAGAACTCTTAGACCGGTGTAAGAAATCCACAAGGTAAACCAATCAACTAGAAGCTGGAATTTCTTGTCATGCTTTTTAAATAGAGGAGCGACAAAAAATGTTGGGGTCTTTCTTAAATCATGTATATAATACATTCTTCAGGTCAATAAAGCTGAACAAATTGTGAATGAAGTTGAAAAATTAAACAAATAAAGATTAATTGAAAGAAAAAATTGAGAAAACAAGTTGTAAATCAAGATTGAAATCCGCGCTAAACTCTTCAAAGAGATGAATTGCAAGATTGTTGAGGTCTGTCGAAAATTCTACCGCCAAAACTCATAAAAACTTGTGAATTTTTCATACTTTGAACAGTCAAATTCGATCGGTTCATCAGAATCAAGTTCAAGAGTGAAGTGTATGAAAGGAAATAAAATCTCACTCTATAAACTCTTGTTTTGATATCTGGCATTCGTTTGGTAGTGCAAAAGCAGAAGAGACTGTTCAGATAGAAAATGTTGAAAGTTTTAGTTGGAAAAATTCCATGTTCTGATTTTGCATGGACAAAAACAACTTACAGGTTAACATTATTTGAAAGAAAATGGCGAAGTTGATCATTGAGTAATTCATCTTGAACGATTGTTGGATAAAGAGTGTGAAGTGTTCTAAAGAATTGATTATAGTAGATTGGAGGATGATGACGAAGTCTTTGATGTTGGTTTAATGAGATATTCAGAAAAGAAGCACAAGAAGCCGATAAAGATAGATGTATTTATAATCCTTGTCCAGCGGAGTAAGTCGCCAGCATTGAACATTCGAGAGGTTCCCCTATTTTGACCCAGACTAGAATCATACGAGATGGGAAGTCGAGAGTACCTCATGGGGAGGCGAGAGTACCTCATGGGGAGGCGAATGGCTTGGTTCGAGAATACCGAAAAGCATTGATAGGATCAATCTGCTTCTCAAGCACAAATCCTGGAGGAATTGAAACATGGTATCAAATCGATTTTGTGTGTTGAACACGAACCATAAACTTCATTGAAGTGTTGGGCGAGCTGGTCAAGGGGCTGTCAATCAATCGTTGTGATCCAATTTCCAAGCCATCATCTCTTGATTATAACGCGCTCAGCCAAAGTTGAAATATATCGCAGCCTACATACCTGAAGAATGAAGTCAACTATCAGGCTGGAGCGCTTCAAGCCATTTGAAGTGTAGATGCATTGAACGTTGAAGTGATCTAATCAAATCTAAAGAGCTCGAACTCAAATTAGAACATGAACTGGACCTCAACTAACCTTACCACTTAGTATTCCCTCATGAGCCGTTTCTCTCCTTTGGCCTGTCTACTATCAGAAACCCGATCGCAATACAAGCTCTTAATCCTGCCATCTTTCATAGCTTCTTTTTCATATAAAATGTCCATCAATTCCATAGAATCTGAGGATATTTCCACCATCCTCCTCACCTTCACACCCAATCCAAAACCTTAATTCACCTTTCATTTAATAAATATCAACACCTATAAACTACTTTTCTTAAAATTCAACAAGAAACATAATCAAACAAAGATGCAATTCACAATCTTAATTTCGATTTTCTTCAACAGTTGAGTTTGATTGATTATCTGCAAAAATACTAAACACGAACATTCACTTACTCGAGTCTCTTCTTTTACGTTTTTCACAGTTGTTTTGATCTCTGCTTTACCTCAACGTAACTTACCTGATGTAGTAGAGGATGTTCTTGAGTAAGTCAAGATTCATTTTCAGCAAACCCTGACCAAAGATATTGATGATGCATTTCCTTATTTTAGCACTCAGAATCCGCTCTCTACATTAGGACATGATGTCTCTCCTTTTATTCCGGATCAATCTCAATCTCAATCCCCATCTTTATCTGATTAGACTTCTACTTCATGGGACTTTCAATGGGTTTTACAGCTCTTTTTCTTGAATTGTCATCCAGTTTTCCAGAAACACTTCGGTATCTAATATATCCTACTTCTACATTTATTCAATCACATTTTCGAGTTTCTGATTCTTTTCATAAATTTAGAATTTGTTACCGGCATGTAGTCTTAATAACATTTTGAGATCTCTTTTATGATTTGATGAGTTTACTTTAATATGCATGTATCGCTAGCATTAAATTATCAGAATTTTGGCTCACAGTCTGCAGGTAATGATAAAACATCGACCATTGCAAATTGCTAGAAACATCTTATAAAGACCACTGTGACAGATACCATCCATGGCAGTAGCAACACAACAGAAAAAAATGCTTGTGACTTTTTAGTTGAAGCATATCGTTCTTGATTTGAAGTAGGTTATAAACCTCCTGTAGGGCTGATTCAGATTCAGATTCCTTTTGCCAGAGCTCACTACAGTCATGTCTTTCTTTGCCTCTTTTACAAGACGGGTTTGGAATTGGTCGGCTTTTAGAGATAAGTGGGTCGATTTCAAACGGTGGGTTAGCGAGTGTATTTTATTCAGAAGTCTGAGCCCTGCGTGAACGGTCTAACAATTCTATTGCAAAAAAACCGTTATACCCATTGATACAATGGAACAACTTGGTTCTCTTAGCTCATCCCCCTGCTGAGTACACGCGGAGGTATAATCGTTAAAAATTGGATGCCCAACACGTTGATATCCTCGTGAAGAGTCCCCTGCGCGTAAGGAGGCTCCTTCTGGCTCCTCCGACCCTGAAACAGTGGCCAGAGAGGCCTAGCGAAATCTTGTACCATCAGATACTCCATGTGTTCAATTGTACTCGTAGATTTGCTACTTCAGCTGGTTGGTAAGTACAAACTCTTTTTGAAGGAGATAAAGGATCAAAAAGAACTTTTCAATCTGGTTAAGCTTATCCTTAACTAAACCCCTAAAATGAGATGATTTTAGAATAAGTTGACATCCCATCTTGAAGGCTTTTTGTCACAAAATGATGATCTCAAACCAGCATAGCTTTTGTTCATCGTTTCCCTCACTGGTTGTTTCCCTATACTACAAGAGAGTTTTTGAAAGGTTTCTGAGAGAACTTCCTGTAATAGCACCTATATGTCTTCCCTTTAATCCCTTTCAGCTCGACTTAACCGTAATCACAACTGACATATCTCTCAAATTTGAACGTCTATCAGGACTACAATGTTCAAAATCAAAAGTTGGAAGAGGCTCATTGAAGCTGAAGTTCACGCGTTCAAATGCTTGGAAAGCCTTTTGGATACTTGATAAATCTCAAGAAAAGACACTTGTGAGATCTCAATAGCCAAGTTGGAAAAGTCAACCGGTTCTTGTGATCATACTTCATCATCTTTGTAAAAAGCTGATCCAATTAATTTCTATATATCTTCCAAGCTTGCATGGCTTCTCAGTCATTATCACATACTTTCAAGTATATCTTCTCTCAAAGAAAACACCCATCAATCCAAGAATATATCATCTTCCTCACTTCTAGCTCTAACCATCCCAAAGCACTCCAAACATAAATCTCATAAACATAAATTACAATGAGCCTTTCACGTAAATATCAATCTTCCTTCTCTCCTGAGAGTATAGCTAACAACATATCCGGTGGAAACTATGCGGGGTCAGATTCAGGTAATCAGTCCTTCTATGATCAATCTGAACAATCAAAAACAAGTTCAAAAAGAACCTCTAATTCTAATCAAGTTGGAATCTTTAGCCAAAAAATTGAATCATATATTGTCCAATACCATCAAATACATAAACCATGTGTAAGACATAACAACCCCAAATATCATGAAAATCCAACTAATTTCACTAACTCATCAAGAGATCAAAAAGAATTTATAGAAAAAGATTACAAACTTGAGAATAATCTATTGATCACAAAAGAAAATGTGATGATGATTTTAATGAGAGAAGAACCTATGAAGTTTGAAAAGTTTTTAAAATTCTTTGAATATGAATTATTAAAATTTAAAGGTAAGTATCAAATGATGATGATTTTAAAGAAAATTGGGTATTTAAATGAAGATAATTTATTGATATTAGATGAAAATGGATTTGAAGCAAATCATAATCAAAATCAAGAATCTTTTGATGATTAAAATCAAAGGAATCAATTGGATTCAAATCACAGGTGTAGAACAATTGATTTAGTTTTTTTTAAGATCTCTGAACCATTTTGGTTTTTTCGGTGGATAATTTCTGTTTTCAAGGGTATAACAAATTACATTTAAGAAAAAACAAAACTTTACTTGTATATAAGACTCAATTCTTCTACTTTTTTTAATGTACCATAATCCTGTGTGATGAACTTGATGAGCTTATTAATTAGTAGTTTCCTTCTTTTTCTTTTGAAATTTGGAAAATTCACCGAAATCAATGATATCACATCGTCTTTCTGGTCCATGAACCACCGTGCCATGAACTGACTTCATGCTCAAGTTGCTATTGACACATCCCCAAAAATAAGAAATAAAAAGTCCCTAATCAAACCCAACCCGCCGGCTTAGCCTGATATATCTCTTTGAAGACAAATTCTCGACCTTCTTGAAGGCGTACTTGTTCTTTCACAGATGATTCTTTTCCTATCACTAAGATGTCTTGTTATGTACTCACACCCTAAATATCAAGTGTCTTGAAAAACAAAAGTCAAACCTTTAATTTTCTTAAGTTTCTCATCTGTTAACTGATCAACTTTTCTTTTGTTCTAAGGATCTTTTTTGAAATAATTCATTAGGCTTGACTCTTATCAATCAAAGAAGAAAATAGAAATGAATAATTATTTCAAAACCAATTAATTTTTTTTATCATGAAAATAAGAAGAAGGAAAATAATGTACGATCAACTATGTTCAATCAAACTATGTACTCAAAGTGATAATGATGATGATATTGATACCACATCCATTTAAAAAACCTACAAGTCCAAGTTTATAACTGCCTTTTACTATCTTGTACCAAATAATCTAAGATCACCTCGAAATAGCGTTCTAGTTTCCTTTTACCTGAATCTCATATTCTAAACATTTCCTCGTAGCCTGATTAGTAAGAATATCCAAAGAAGTTTTCTACAAGAGACAATAAATAAATCTACAACTTACAAAGTATGATAATGTAGTATATAAACTCTTATTTTAATGTGTCTACCACAAGAATTTGAGCATCAGGATCGAATTTTCTAGCCCAATAATCACCTTTTCCAATCTTAAAACTTTGAATCTTAGATTCTTTCTCTAAAATCAAGACATGATTCTCATCTTGATTTTTTCTAATAAGATGTATAACTTGATTCTTTTGATCAAAACTAACAGCGTGTCCCGAAGAACTGATCCGACCTGGACCAGTAAGTTCTTTGAGTTTGATCCATTTGGTACTTTGAAGATTATTGAAAGCTTTAATATTATTTAAAACATTTATCATCATGATCATCATTATACTTATGATTCTTATTCTCTGGGGGGTTTAGTTGGATAGGTTTGGGTTCAGTTTAGTGTTGATCATTCGAAGGAACTTTGAAGTTTAAACTCACTACTTGTCTGATTAACATTTTCGATCGGAGTGATTCAAGTTATGAGCTTTACTTTCCTTAAGGGTAAAAAGAATGTTCTCATCAATTAGTCTATGATCATCGTGTTTTGAACTCTACGGAAAGAAGGACAAAACAAATTGATGAACCTACTATGTAGTACTGTTGAGTAAAGCTTCTAAATATAAAATTATAATTCCTTGGATTAGATTGTGCAAAGGAATGATAAAATACTATGCTTTGAAAGAAGAGACAATAAAGTTGAATGAAGAACAAAAAAGAGACGTATGAAAATAAATCCAAAGTATCTTGACTTACTTTCTTTTATCTTTAGAACTTGCATTAGATCCTAAAATCTCTATCCATTCCCACTTACATAATCAAAGATCTTCTTCTCTAAACATTGAACTAAACCTCAAACATTCAAAGAACCAAAAGTAATACATAAGACTCATCCAACTGCTTCCAAATGTTTCACTCGAATTTATATCAATATGTATAATTGAATCTTCTATCAACCTGCATAAGATCAAACTCTTGATGATACCTTTCATGCCTTTACTCCAATCTCCTACTTATCTTATCTTATCTTATCTTAGTCCGGTCTTCTCTTTAACTCCTCATAATAATATTGAATCAGATCTTTTACTTTTTTTAGTTTTCACATTCAAGTTTCTTTGAACCTCGGGTTTTCATTCTAGATCTTGAAGCAAAGGCTTCTGTATACAAGAAGCAATCAAACCCTGCAAAACAAACACGTTAGATTGAGAGAGATTTCTTCGGGTACAAAGACTTAATAGAAGTCTATATGTATATAGCATCATTCTCTTCTTATCAAAACTTTTACTTTATTGAAATATGATTGCAAAAAAAAACAAGTGCTCAAACAAAAAAAAGACCAAACAAATACAAAACCAAAGAAAAAAAGAATCAAGTTGTTAAAAAATAAACTCAAAAGAAAAACATTACGTGATCCCATAGCTGATCAAACCTAAAAACCAATGTCAATCTCTCAACACAAAACCAATCAAATCCATCACTCTTTGTGTTGGGTGTTCATAAAACCCAAGGTTGACTAATCAATTGTTGTACACTAACAAGTGCCCAATACTTTACATCTGGATTCGAATGATTCATTAAATTCATCACCGAACTTTTAGCTCCTAATCTTTGTGCGATCCTAAATCCAATTGAAATTGAATCCAAAGAAAAAAAAAGTCAGAAAAGTAGAAGAAAGAAGAAAAGGATTAATCAAATCAATCGATTTATTAACTTACATCTTTCCTGTATCACAATATTTAACATATTTAGATAAATCATTAGCTGCAACTGCTAATACGATCGGATCTTCTGATTCAGATAAAAGTCTAATAAGTGTTCTATAAAGAAAAAAAAACCAAAAATCAATCCATGATCAGATCAGCTAAGACTCAATCTATCTAAAAAGCCTTTTGGGATTCATCTCTTACTTCAATTGTTGATAATCTTTTCCATTTAACTTATCAGCATTCTCGGTCCAAAACTCATCAGAAGTATGAGGTGGAGACCAATGAAGTAAGCCAGACTCCAACTCAGTAGAATATTCATCATAGGTTCTGTACGATATTAAAAGAATCAAGTCAAAGTGAATCCCAAAGAAAAGAGACTCGATAATTTCAATGGAACTGTCAACTTACGTCATTCTAGCTTTAGCTTCTTGTAATTGTTCTTTAAGCCATTGTAAATCTTCTTTTAATTCTTCATCTGACCATTTACGACTAGCAAGGTTTTGGATCAATGGAAGACTTCCTGTAACTAACATAGGTCCGATATTTGCTTCTGAAGCTTTGGTTACCAAATTCTTTTGAACAAAAAAACCAGTCAGAAAAACACGAATTAAAAAGATGTCAAATCTAAGATTGTAAGGCTTACTCTGAAAGTAGCTACTAGTACTCGAATCACTTTTTCTTTGACTGCAACTCGAGTTAATTCAATTAGAGATGGTAGCACATTATACTTTCTAAAATCAGAAGAACCCAAGAAAGAAAAACATGAGATCTATGTTAAGCCACCGCAGAGATTTCGAAAGAAACGAAACACTTTCAACATACTTGTTTAGATTTCTGGCAATTTCATCATCAAAACTTAAAAGCCAAAAACAAAATCCAACTTGATACTGCATCTGTGCATTTAATTTACTACCCACTTTCACAAGTTTAGTTAAACTGAAAAGAAATTCAAACAAGTTTATAATGTAAGAACGATTTGATATGTTTTCATACAAACCAAGTTGAGAGAGAGAGAGAGAGAAAAGAAAAAGAAGAAAACTAACCTAGATAATAAACCACTTTGAGCCGAACGAGAATTAGAAGGAGTAGGATTAGATTTATCTTTGGAGCTTTCTGAAGGGTTTTCAGATTGCCAAAGTGTTTGACGAATGCTAGGTTGTCTTAAAACATGATCAAGACATTGGATACCGATTTCTTGTTCATTAAGATCATTAGATTGAACAAGTTGATCGATTCCAGGAAGAATAGCTCGAGAAGCTTGAGAAGGTGGTGATGGATCTGCTCTAGATGATCATATACATACAAGATTTTAGTGAAGGATGAAATGGGTTGACTTTAACTTGAACTTTACTTACCCAATTAAGCTTCCCAGGATCGTGATGGATTTGATACGAATATAAATATCGGATGAATCTTTATGTTTTGAGATACTTAAGTATGATGTAGTAGAATCAGATGGGTTCAATTTTCGAAGTAAATCACTACGTTCCTCGTGTTCTAAATCCAAATATATGATCGATCGAGACATCAGCACGAGATGGAAATTAAGACCAAGAAATCCAATCCGAACTGACCATTTAAAAAATCTCCAATATGTACCAGAATGACTTGAAGACAATCAGTTCTAGTTAAACTAGAAAGTAATCTGAGGTACAATCCCATATAGGTCTCTGGGTTCTATAACCACCAAAAGATTTAGTGTTATCCTAAGACACCTTATCCAATCAAACTTCACTTACTCCTTCCCAAACACTTTCTCTTTTAATCTTTTGAGTACCCGAAACAGCTTGAAGTAAAGTTAAATCATCAACTGATAGTAATGAAGCACGTTGGTAACCCTAGATGATAAGATTGTGATGGGTCAAGGATCAGTGGTTGTGAAAGTGATCTTATTAGTTTATGATCAGACCTACCTCCCAGGATATTTCTTTGAGTCTGATTCTATAGTCTTGTTCTTCGAGCCATGCATTGTGAAAAGTGGTCATTGTGAGTGAGTAGGTTGTAGTATGAGTGGTGGTGGTGGTGGTGAATTGAGTGTCAAGAATCCAATTGAGAATGGTCATCAAGGCTACAGTGAAGTCCCGAGTCATTTACTCGGGTCATCTTGCTCCGAATGTCGGGGCTTGAATAAGAGTGGTTGCATACGGAAGCCCTGAGCGTGGGGTCCGCCAACCCTCTTAAACACATACACAACACCACCGCTCAAAAGCTCACCACTTCAAACTTCAACATCTCTAAAATCAAATTCAACCCATTTCTGTGGTGCTTCCACGCGTTTGGCGCACCAATTCGACTCGGCCTACATATGTAGAGGCTTCTTCATCTCCATCCATCCCCATCTCTTTGCGCATTGAGCTCACCCTTGGACGACAGAGCAAGACTTTGATTCAACTAACCCCAACGATATCAAATTCACTACCTCTGTTCAACTTCGAACGCCTTTCTCTTTTTCATTTCACTTATAATCACTAAAATTCTAGAAAACAGCAAAAACAAACATTCTACAGCAAAGCTCGCAAGCTGGGTTTTCAACAATGAACAATTATTGACTAAGGTTAAACTTATAATTCTCCATGACAAAATTCAACAGCTAGAGACACCACTTGATGAGACAGTTTTTGAAAAAGATTGTAATCATTATTGAGAGATGATTTGAGAAAGTCTAGCCTGCAATCACAGCCAACATCTATGGAGCTAGAGGCTGGTTCAAGCCACATCAACACTTCCTGACCTTCAAACAGAGCCCCACCTTGGATGTAGTAATTTTATCAAAAGACTGAGTTATGTAGTGAATGCGCAAATTTGAAATGGGCCAAAGCAACTGAGTGTTGAAGTTGAACATGAAAATTTACCTTCCTTCAATCAAGCTGATCACCTTACCATAAAGATCCAAACAGGTTGGTTGACCAAATCCCTTTACTGCTCCCCAGTCAACGTTTCATCGTCCTGTTCACCTTCTTGACAGATTGCCTGTTAGCTACCAATCGCAGGCGATCCAGATTGGAATACATGGGGTTGCCTTTGATGTAGGAAGTTCCGCACGTCGAGTCTCAATTGTGTAGCTGGCGTTCAAACGAGCAAGAAATTCAAGTTCGGACATCTGCATTTCGCCCGTTGAACGTTTTGCCTCAAGTCGAGACCAGCAGGGGTGGTTATCCTTTGTGATATCGCGAGGTCGAGCCAGTAATGTGATCGTACTCATTGGGTAATCTACAGCGAGTCTAGAAGAGTCATCACAGCAAAAAGCACCCCGATTCCCTTGATATCATTTTGCCACCATGTTAATCTTGAAACCCATCCATTGGGTTATCATGTTTTGAGTGAGGATTGGTATTTGCACGTGACTTCTGGAGCAGGATGGACGATATCGGAAATATAGCTTGAGGTCGAGTGGAATGAGATCGTGAGCAGCAGGTGAGTCGAAGAGTCGATGACGGAGAGGTGGCTCAAATTGGTGATGGGCAAGGATGGGCATATGAGATGTGACTTTGGATGTATGTAGTAGGCGGTAGTTGTATGTATGTGTTTAAGAGGGTTGGCGGACCCCACGCTCAGGGCTTCCGTAGTTGCAGCTGATAAATATCCAATCGATCAATTCGACCAACTTCATCCAACCGAAAAATACTAAAAGAACCATGTCAACTTCAACCTCAACCTCAACTCTAGATGAACTAATCACCAAACTCAAAGCACTAGGTTTACCCGAAAAACAAGCCATCGATACAGCAAGAAACACAAACCTAGCCAACCAATTCATTCATTTCAATCAAATCGAATCTAATCCTTCATCTCTACCATCCAAACATGCTACTCTTTTATTAAAGTGGTCTACTGGTTGTATTTCTAAATTGAAAGATCAATCTGATGAAAGGAAACTGTTTGGGGCTAAGAAAATCGTTTGTAATGATTTGATCACTACACTTCAAGTTGATGGTTCGTGTGGATTTCGATTCATATATATTAAATCATATTTTTTTGAGATATGAATGCTTACCTTTCGATTTGATTTTCTGATTTTCTTTTTGCGTTGAGGTTTTAGCTGCTCTTGAATATTTATCGAAAGGCGATGGACCAGTTGATGAAACAGAATTTAACCAAAAATGTGGTGTAGGTCAGTATCATCATTCCAATCATCTCCAGTCAACAGACCCATAGAACAAAAAGAAACCTAAACCGTTGAATTCGATTTTTTTACTAAAGGTATTTCAATGAAAAAAGAAGAAGTCAAAACGATTGTAGAAAACTTTATCAAACAATTTGAATTAGCTCAAACATCCAAATGGGCAGCATTAGGAAAAACCACGGGAGAATTAAAAAAATTAGATACTTTGTTATGGTGTAATCCGATTGATTTAAAAACTTCGGTAGATGAAGTTTTCCTGGCTCAATTCGGTCCTAAACAATCTGTACAACCTGTCAAGAAAGCTGAAGTGAAACCAAAACCGATTCCTCAAGTTACTACCTCTGGTAGTACGAAAGCATCTTTGAATGTTGAACAACCTTCCGAACCTAGTATCTTTGAGGTCGGAATGCTTAGTCAACTTCATAAACCTGGTGGAAATCCTCAAACCGACCCGAAACTTGTTCAAGAACATCTTAAAGCTACTGGAGGTAAAGTCATCACGCGATTCCCACCTGAACCTAATGGTAAGTTTCCATATCACACATTTTCCTATTCTGAAGTGTAAATCTTGATCCAAAAATGTTGAAGCTTTCTGAATTCTATTTTGTGTAGGATACCTTCACATCGGCCGTGAGTACATCGATCAACATCAAACCCTACGAACAGGCATTGAACTCCACGTGATTATTTACCTGATCTTGTTGAACTATAGACTCAAAGGCGATTGCGATCAATTTCGGATATGCAGCATACCATGGTGGAAGTTGTAATTTGAGATATGATGATACGAATCCAGAAGCAGAAGAACAGATTTATTTAGATTCGATTTTAGATATGGTTAGATGGTTAGGATTCGAACCTGATCGAATCACTTATTCTTCAGATCATTTTCAAAGACTTTATGAATTGGCTGAAGAATTGATTAAAAGAGGAAAAGCTTATGTTTGTTTTTGTTCTGGTTTGTTTCTTTATGGTTTTTTTTTGATTTGATTTTTCTTTCCCTGAAAGGTTTGATTTGAAAATTTGAGATTTCACTTGATTAATCTTGATTTGTCTTAAAAAACAATAACAACAGGTGCTGAAATCAAAGCGAATCGAGGAGGAGAAGAAAGAGGTCCTCGAATCGCATGTTCACATCGATCATTTTCACCAGATTATTCATTAAAAGAGTTTAGAAAGATGAAAGATGGAGATTATAAACCGAATGAAATCATACTAAGGATGAAACAAGATCTAGAGGATGGAAATCCACAAATGTGGGATCTAGTGGCCTATCGAGTTTTAGAAGCTAGTCATCATCGTACTGGTAATCAATGGAAAATTTATCCTACTTATGATTTTACTCATTGTCTTTGTGATAGCTTTGAAAATATTACGTTAGTTTGATTTTTGATAAGTCATTCCATTGACTCTAATCACTTGAACTATTCCTGAATTCCTTTTACTGACAATCCTTTTTCTTCTGAAACTGTAGACATTCGTTATGTACAACTGAGTTCATTCAATCACGTGTTAGTTATGAATGGCTTTGTCACGCTTTAGATGTTTATACACCTAGACAAACCGAGTATGGTAGATTGAATTTAGAAGGCACAGTGATGTCAAAACGAAAGATTATGAAGTTAGTCAAAGAAGGACATGTAGAAGGATGGGATGATCCGAGATTGTATACATTGATTGCGTTACGAAGAAGAGGGATCCCACCAGAAGCGATTCTAAAGTTTGTGAATTCGTTAGGAGTCGCCACATCAGTGACGAATATTGCGACTCATCGATTTGAACAAACGATTAGACAACATCTCGAATTAACTACACCTAGGTTAATGATGGTCTTACATCCGATTAAAGTGATCATTGAAAACTTACCAGAAGATTATTTAGAGATCATTGAAAGATCTGTACATCCAAAAGTACCGGAAATGGGAATGATCAAAGTACCCTTCACAAGAGAGATTTATATTGAACGAGAAGATTTTAGTTTAACAGATTCAGATGATTTCTTTAGACTAACGCCGAGTAAATCTGTTGGATTGTTTCAAGTACCATTCCCTATTAAATGTAAATCATGGAAACTTTCGGAGACAGGAGAAGTAGAAGAATTGATTTGTGAATATGAAAATCAAAAAAAGATCACTAAGAGTAATAAACCAAAGGCTTATATACATTGGGTAGCGAAATGTGAAAAGATGAAGAGTCCAGTTAAGATTCAAGAAACTCGAATTTATAAAGCGTTATTTAATTCTTCAAATCCAGCTAGCTTAGATGATTTTCTTTTGGATATTAATCCTAACAGTTTAGAAATCGTGAAAGGTTCATTGATTGAGATTGGAATTTGGGATTTATCGAAACGAATCTTGAATGAAGTTTTAATGAAGATCCAAAGAGAAAGTGAAGAAAAGATGAAGAAAGCTAAACTGGCTGGGGTTTCTGGTTTGGTTGGAAATCAAGTTGGGTTTGAGAATGTTAGGTTTCAAGGGATGAGAACGGCATATTTTACGATTGATAAAACGTCTGAATTGAAAGCTTTGTTGGATGATCAACTTGAAGGTATTGAAAAGAGTGATGATCGATTGGTTTTGAATTGGATTGTTTCGTTGAAAGAAGATTCTGGAAAGAAGGTTTGATTGGGAGAACATCTAATGGGGTTTTTTCAAGTTGATTGGTTTTGAAAGGTTGGAATATCAGGAAAAGTTGTGAAGTATCAGATTCATGAGTAAAGGATTTATTTTTGACTTTTTGGATTTCGAAATTGATTTGTTTGATATCATATATACTCGATTTTAATTGATTCATCTCTTTATCTTGTTTGAAATCTTAAAGCTTATAATCATGAGGTTACAGATTCAAGTTTGAGTTGAAATTCATCCATCTTTAAAAGATCAGTACTTGTTTTCTTCTTTCTTTTTCTTGAGAGATCGTCAGTTTAATTTGTGTGACCTTGCATTGGTGAAGAAGTTCTTGATCTGATGATCTGGATCAATTAGTGTTCTAGGTATCGACTTTGAAAAATAAAAGGAGCTTCACAAGGAAAACTTGGGGGACAAAGTTGATTAACTTTTAGACACTTTTTGCTCAAGTTGAATCCCACTAACATCAACAAATGTTAAGGCAAGGTCAATTTGTGTCTTGGGATTCGCATCTTTCATTATTATCTCTCGCCACAATCTCACCACTTTCAAGTGAGCACACATCTTAGTAAGTGGAACTATTTGACATGAGTATATAGCTTTGGTCAGGTTTTACTGTTATCATTCTCTCTATCCTAAAGGATATGTCGCACATCTCTAACGTAACTAAGTCCCTCCTCCAAGCGCAGACATCCTCTAGAGCCGCGGTTGGTAGCGCGTGGGGCTTGTGTTAAGCTAGTGTGATACCAGTTTTGGCACGAAGATATGACACCTATATTAGCAACAAGCGCTGAACAGAAGTCTTTGCATGTATGAGCGTTTCAAAGCTCACCAAGATAGTACCAAATCTCATTCGCCGTGCATTGAGTCAGATCGAGCCTTGGGATCCAATCCAACCACGCGCGCAAGGGTGACAGTGTAATTTCTCCAACATTGCCTAAGAATTGAATGGGCAAGCACGGCGAGCTGCTTCCGATGTTAGAGCATGGATCGCGTTTGATTTGTGTGAACGACGCATTGAAAGCGCAGGTTTCAGGTCCCAAGATCTCGCAAGAATGTCGATATTGATCAATAGATGATCGTCCGTCCTTCTCGCTCAACGCATCTCAAACTATTTCCAGTCTCTCCCTCTTCTCCGCAGCTCAAGTCCATGATACGTACCAAGATCAAGATGTTCTCACCACTAGTTTTCCTCCGACTGGCTTTGATCGCCATGCCATTATTCTCAGTGGTATCAACAGCAAGGCTCTTCATTGAAACAATAGAATTTCCAGGTCAAGTTCCAGATTTTCCAGAAGGGCCTGCCATGGTCAATATGTTTAGCTTCAAGCCCGTTAATCGAATTAAAGGATCATGGTTCACCGATTTCAAAAAATTCTGGGGCATGAGTAAAACCACCCGAGTAGCAATGGATCCCGGACGACCCCAAACGCATGTCCCATACTACTCTTTCTATAAAAATGCTCACCATTTTCGAAATGAATATTATACTAAAAATGGAAATCAAATTGAAGAATTAGCTCAAAAAGTTTTATTATTGATCGACACATTAGATTATATATCAGTTCCTCAAAATATCTGGCTTAACAAAGAATCCAAACTCGTACAAGAATGTCAAGAATTTGCTTATCATACTTTATTGGAACCAAAAAAGTTACGAGATTTGGAAAGGTATTGGGTTATAGGAATATGGGTAGCACTCGAAAAAGGAAAAAAAGAAGATATACATTCTGAAATTGAGATCCCGAAAGATTTCAACAAACAAATATATTTGGAAATCTTAGCTTATTTGCGTGAGTTGAGTCAATAGCTTCTAGTGCGAGAATCGAAATGAGTCTTCAATTCTATGACTTCTCTTCTTCTAGATAATAGTCCTGCAATAACCCAAGCATTTGATCATTGGGTGAATCAGAAACCTGTAAGGGTTCGAGGTGAGGATTCTATGTGTTGTTTGATTTGGGTTCAAAGCTGACTCTGCCGATTTTAGCTTTTGGCGGAGGACTTGAAGAATCTTTGAAGAGGGCTGCATTGATTGGTTACCACGAAGATAAACGTGCCGGTCAACCTCCACACCCAATTGAAACGTTGGTCTCTGAGTACCTCACTGCAGCTGAATTACCTCAAGAAATAGACCAGGTCTCGGGCCTACTTGATCGGTTTCGAGAAATGTTCAAGAACATTGAATTTGAGGTCCAAAGCTCAGAAGGCCAATATACTATCTCCATCTTCAAACATATACGGAACTTCCAGTCCTCACAAACCATCAACGAATCACTTCATCGGGCTTTGCAAGAGGAAGATTTTTGGGTAGATCTACATACGTTTGTGGCTAAATATGAGGTTGTTCAATATTCCAAAAGGCTGAAACGATTCCTAAGCAATCGGAAACTAAAGTCAAACAAAGAATTGGATTTGTACTCGATCTTAAAAGATCCATTACAAGAACACATTAATTTAAATGATGCCATCACACAACTGGTCTTAAAATTAAAGACTATTTCAAAAGATCAACTGGGATATGCCTACAAGCTGATCATGGCACATGTCTTTCTGAAACCAACTTTGGAAAGGGAAATTCTTTCTCAAAATACATGGAATGTGGTTGGTGGTCTTCAACGGGCCTGGGCTTTGATATACCCAGGATTGGAATTGCCACGTGTGGGTATCATGGACTATCAATATTATATCTTCGTAAAATGTATGTCCAATTTTAACATCAACCCTCAAATCAATGTATCCTGACTGAAGATTGGTCTTCCTTAGATCCTCAATTGCTTGCACATGCTAAATGGAACGCTTTCATGAATGATGCTAGATATGTCTCACTAGACTTTTCGAAACACGCCAAAAGGGAAACTCTTTGGAATACACCTGAAGTGCCATATGATGTTTCGAGTTATACAGAAGCATATTATCGTCAAATCGCGACCACAATGAAGGGGTCTAGGGCAAAAAAGGTACTCTATACAATGGGTCTGGAGATGTTGATGCATCTCAATGATCTTCCAGATGGACAAGAATACCTGTTGAAAATGCTTGAAGAAGATGAATTTAGAGGTTGGGTTAATTATGCTATCAGATACGTACGCACTCATAACCGATACCAATGGAATTTTTGGCCAACTCTATTTACTGAAAATATCAAATTGAGGCAATTTGTCAATGCCCTAAACGAAGTAAGTGATTATTATCCTGATATACCTGACGATTTATCTTAAGACTCAAACCGGGTGGCATATCTCTAGATAATTTCGTTCCAAAGGCATCAACAGGATTACGCCGAAGTCCTCAAAAAATGGATGACCGATTGGCCAATCAGACCAATAGTTAGTATGAGTATTGGTAGACGTGTGTTTAGCTTTGATCCTGAATACTGGAAAGGAGCACGGACACCATGGGATTAGGAGCAAATGTTTTTGAGCATCAAGATGATTTAAGCTTACAATTAGGAGCTATCAGGTAATAGTAATGGAAGTATAAAGCCGGATTAATTGACGTGATTATAGGTGAGGGAAGGATAGTATCAGAGGATCAAATCTTGTATAGCTATACAGTTCATCGTGTCAATCAAAGACTTCAAGAACACCCGAATGGTGGTGATGAAGTCTCAAAATAACCCCATTGCATACCACTGACACACAATCCATCAACATCAGATGTATTCACTTGCCTGGGGCTGCAAGTAAGCTTAGCCTGTTGTATGACAAAAATGTACTGTTCACTCACCCAATCGATCACAAAAATGACTCATTTTACACCTTTGAAGGCATGCTATGTATGACTGTTGATCAGAAAAATTCAGACATTTGAACTCCATGAATGAAGGTGATAGATCTCCTTCATATTTGAAGATAAGTAATTGGTAAGACATTCATTCTCTCTTGCTTGATTGAGCACTCTGTTTCGAACAAATCAACCATCTGATTATGTATCATATGATTGAAGTTCAAGAAAAAAGAAAACAAGACTGCTATTGAATGAATTGTAAAACAAAAGCACGTAAACTGTAATCTGAGGTCCGCACACCATCATGATTGGGCAATGGGGAGCATGAACTAGATGAATGATTCAGCATATGTGTTGTGTTATGCTTTGCGCAGCACCGGATCAGGTATTCAGTGACCATTAACCAAGCTTTGGTCACGGTCTATTGCGGATACATCAGCAGTTGAATGTTCGCTTTGGTCGAGTTTTATTATTAACAATTTCATTGTTCTACAGAATATGATGCAGATCATGTGATACTTCCAAGGGGATCCTGGATCAGGTTTTGTGGAAAGATGACACCCATAGAGACAAGCGCAGTTCGGCATGTCAGGAATCTTTGCATGGGTATGAGCGTTACAAAGCTCGCCATGACATCGACCAAATATGTTCCGCAGTGCATTGAAGCTGTGGAATGTGTCCGTCCTGCTCGTTCAACGCATTCTAAATGGCTCCCTCTTTTCTACTGTTCAATACCATCATACGTGTCAAGATCAGCATGTTCTCACCACTCTTGTTCTTCCGGCTGGCTATAATCACCATGCAATTGACCTCAGCAATACTGACAGCAAGGCCCTTCATTGAAACAACAGAATTTCCAGCTCAAGTTCCAGATTTTCCGGAAGGGCCTATCATGGTCAATATGTTCAGCTTCAAGCCCGATGATGTGCCTAAGACACCTTGGTCTGCCACTTTCAGACACTTGGGCATGAGTGTAGCTAACCGAGTTGCAATGGATCCTGGGCCACCCCAAACGCATATCCCATACTACTCTTTCTATAAGAATGCCCAGTCCTTTCAAAAGAAATATACTCAGAAAGGGAATCAGATTAAACAATTGGCTGAAAAAGTTCTAGAATTGGTCAAAACACTAGATTATTCACCAGCTGTTCAAAATATCTGGCTTAGCAAAAAATCGGAACTCGTACAAGAATGCCAAACATTAGCGTATCAGGCCTTGTTGGAACCAAAAAAGTTGCAGGACCTGGAAAGGTATTGGGCTATAGGAATATGGGTAGCACTCGAAAAAGGAAAAAAAGAAGATATACATTCAGAAATCGAGATCCCGGGAGATTTTAACAAACAGGTATATTTGGAGACACTAGTTACTTTGCGTGAGTTCTGTCAATGGCTTCTGGTGCGAGAATTGGGTTGGACTTCATCTCTAAGACTTATCTTCTTCTAGATCATAGCCCCGCAATAACCAAAGCATTTGATCATTGGGTGAATCAAAAATCCATCACACCTAGATGTGAGTATTCTCTTTGTTTACTTTATTATTTTCAAAGCCGACTTTCTCTCAATTTTAGCTTTTGGCGGAGGACTTGAGGAATCTTTAAAGAGGGCTGCATTGATTGGTGAACACGAGGATGAACGTACCGGTCAACCTCCATACCCAATTGCAAAATTGGTCTCTGAGTACCTCACATCACCTGAATTACCTCAAGAAATAGACCAGATCTCGAGGTTACTTGGTCAATATCGCGAGATTTTCAAGAACATTGAGGTACAAAGTTGGGAAGGCCAATACGCTATTGCCATCTTTAAACATATACAGAACTTCCAGTCCTCACGAACCATCAACGAATCACTTCATCGGGCCCTGCATGAAGAACCTTTCTGGGTGGATTTCCATACATTCATTGCTAAAGATGATATCGTTCAATATTCTAAAAAGCTCAAGCGTTTCCTAAGCAGTGCGAAACTAAAGTCAAACACAGAATTGAATCTGTACTCCATCTTAAAAGATCCACTACAGGTACACATAAATTTACATGATGCAATCAAACAACTGCTATTAAAATTGAACACTATTTCAACGGAAAGATTGGAATATGCATATAGATTGATTATTGCCCATGCATTTCTGAGACCAACTTTGGAAAGGGAAATCCTTTCTCAAGATTCATGGGATATTGTTTTTGGTCTTCAACGGGCCTGGGCTTTAGTATACCCAGGATTGGAATTGCCACATGTGGGCGTCATGGACTATCGATATTCCATTTTGATAAAATGTTTGTCCAATTTTGAAACCAGGCCTCAAATCAACGTATTCTGACCGGAAATTTTTCTCCCTTAGATCCTCACTTGCTTGCACATGCTAACTGGGATGTCTTCATTGATGATGCTCGATCTGTCTCACGAGAGTTTTCACAACGTTCCAATAGGAGTTCTCTCTGGGATAAGCCTCAAAGACCATATGACATTTCCACATATACAGAAGCATATTATCACAAAATCATGACCACAATGAAGGGATCTGAAGAAAACAGAGTTCTGTATACAATGGGTCTGGAGATGTTAATGCATCTCAACAGTCTTCCAAATGGACAAGAATTTCTCTTGAAAATGCTCAAAGAAGATGGATTTAAGGCTTGGGTGGATGATGCTATCAGAGCTGTACGTTCACATAACCAGTACAACTGGAATTTTTGGCCATCCCTCTTTGACCCGCCACGGGAAAATCTTAAACTGAAGAAGTTTGTAGATGCCCTAAGCAATGTAAGTCATTGTTAGCCTGTTATGACTTTCATCTCAACTATACTAAGTTATAAGACTCAAACCATGTGTCAATCTAGATACTTTTGTTTCAAATGCAACAGGAGAGTGATCATGCAATATTTAACAGATGGAAAACAGATTGGCCAACAAGACCAATAGCTAGGATGAAGATTGGTAGACGTGTGTATAATTTTAGCCCTGAAAACTGGCAAGCAACGTGGACACCATTGGATTAGATACAAAGGTCTCTGATCATGAAAAGTATATACTCTTACTAAAGGAATCTCAGATTTGTTGATCAATCCAAACAACAACTTATATCAGTCAGAGATCCGGACAGAGTATTCAATCTGGAGAGAAGAGATATTGTGAGAAAAACTTTCTAAATAGTTGAATGAATTTCTTATCAAATGAAACAAAACAAATTAGAAACAATCATAATAATGATCATACCTTGATCAATCCAAACAACAACTTATATCAGTCAGAGATCAGGATAGAGTATTTAATCCGGAGAGAAGAGATGATATGAGATGTTGTGAGAAAAACTTTTTATGTAAGTAGTTGAATAAAATAGAAAGAAAGTTTCTCTTAGACCTGATGGATTATGGCTATGACCCGTCTCTGGCGCCAACAGTCCAAGCCTACCCAATGATTTCTTGGAGGTAAGTGGTACACGCCCTGGGTCAGCTGAGCTTGGCCTACAGAGTCCCAATAGGTCTGCGATAGGACCGGGCTCTCAGGGCGCCGGCCCTGACTTTTTTGGTCCTATCCATTTGATACAGGCCCACAAAAGGCCCAGACTTGACCCTGGAGTTGGTGGTTAGGTCCAGGGTGGGACTTGGTTGAGTTTGCAACAGGCCCTGGTCTGCTTGAAGATGCAACCGGGCCTTTTCAGGGCTGTATCATTGCCCTAAGATGGATTGATAAACTAAGATTAGCAATACATCATATGATTAGGTTTAGAAACATACAAAAAGTCATGAGTAAAATCATATGACATGTATAAATTACATCATGTGTATTGAATTATCAATTGTAGTAAATACAACAGAAATATAACATTAATCTTCTGCATGAATGTAGTTTGTTCCAACACTTACAATCAGGGACAAAATCAGGGAACAGTGATGGAATTATCAAGCTGGATTGATTGACATGATCATAATGGTACAGGAAGGATGAAGGATTGAAGCATGTATGAATATAAATCATCACCATGTACATAGGTGACCAGACAGGGACTAGTCTGGAACCAATAGGCTCTCTGCCACAAGTGTTGTTTTCATGCTGCCTCTTCTTTCCCCTTTCTTAACTGGTCCTTTTCAAGGAGGATAGTTTTGCTGATCTGTGTGTGGTATCTGTTCTTGGTTTCAATTTATCTTTCTGTGTTAATATTTGGAGCTTTTCTGGAATGATTTCCTTTCTGAGATAGGGTAGATTTTTCTGCAATTTACTATGGAACAAGAAATATTTGGCTTTGATGTCCATGAGATGATAATTTGGCTCCTCGAGGTTGGCACAAGGTGTTAACATAGTGGAATCTGTGAAAGAGGCGAGTGACACCTGGCACAGGGAAACACGCGCAGGCTCCTAAGAGAAGAGGTGCAACAAAATGCTACACGACAGACTCCCCCAACGAGTCTGAGCGAGGCAATGTTAGCCAGATCATTTCCTCATTGCTATGTTGTGCACTCTCCATAACCAACCTTTTCATCTTCATTACAAAGTTGTTAGAAAAAATCTATTAAAAAATCTCTCTCAGTTATTGTCATATTTATCGTAGTTCTACATTTCATCTCAACACCTTTAAACTAATTCTTCAGGCGTATTTTTTCTCTTTTTTAATAATTTTTAATTTCCCGCCCACCACCCTTCCTGTCAAACAGAGGGTTAAGTTTCTAAGTGGTGCATAACTTTCTATTCTCGTTGTTTTCATCTATCTCGACGGAGCGGGGAGCAACCCAGTGGGTAAGCTCAGCGCCGAGTTGGCCACCCACCAGCGCTCCTGACCTCTTCTTCCGGCCTTGGGTCAAAAATTTATGCAAGTTCAGGCCCCCGGGCCACCATGGGTAACAAACGTGTCTAAGTGCCAAACGAAGCCTGAAACCGATTCCCACAGATTCATCTGCATCCCTGCCTCCTTCAGATACACTTCCATGAACTTCAATGTGGTAGCATGAACCATCCACAAGGTTGTGGTAATTATACTTCCAAGAATCTCTGAAGACATCCAAATTAATTTCAATTCTTGCTGATTTTTGATCAAAACATTTCATTGTACCAAAGAATGGAAAAAAAACTTGAAAACCCAATGGTGGTGATGAGCTCTCAAACCCAACACTGAGATTTATACTGTGCACCACTGACACACCCTACCAACATCAGATCACATCATATTGAATTGAAGCAACTGGGGCTGCAAGCAAGATCAACTTGCTACATGATGACAATGTACTTTGCAGTCACTAAATGAGCAGTCCACCACCCAAATGATCCAGTTTACACCTTGGAATGGATACTATAACCCTTAATCAGAAAATTGTCAAAATTCGAACTCCTCACTGTGAACATCATTCAACTTCCCCAAGTTAAAAGAGGAAAATGATTAATACTACAGTTTGTCATAAAAGGATCCAATACTGCACAGCTGAGCAATAACACCCACACTACATATGTGCAGCAAGCTAAATCAATAGTTTTTTATCATGTACATACAGGTCCACTCAGTTTTTTGCCCATCAGAATGAATAAATCACATGTTATACCACATGTAACTTTTTTGACTTTGAAAAAATTGTCCCAAAACTTCACCACATATAATTATGTAGCTGCTCAGGAAATATTAGTGAAGCTATTTCTTGGTGACAAAAAGGCTGTTACATGCAGTTGAGTTGATGAGATTACACCAGAGAGTTGAGTCAGTGTATGTAGTCAATCTTTTGAATGCTTTTGTCAATCTAAAAAAAGTTACAGCATGTATTACATATGAATAACTTATCATGATGAGCAGATAACTGAGCAGAACTGTATTTACATGATAACCACCTGTTCACACCTATGTAGTGTGAGTGTTATGGCTCAGGTGTGGAGTGATAGATCATTTCATGACAAAACATACTCCCAATCATTTTTTCCTGCCCACTTGGGGAAGTTGAATAATTTTTGCAGTGCCTTGAAGGTAAAAATTCCTTCAAATTTAAACATATGGTATTTGGAAAGATGTTACTTCTCTTGTTTGAGCACTGTCTGTTGAAAAATAAATTGGGTGATTGTGTATCATATTGTTGAAGTTGAAAAAAAAGAAAACAGACTGATATCAATTGACATGAAAAACAAAATCACCTGAATTGTAAGTCTGAGGTTCACATGTCATCATGATTTGGGAAAAATAATAATGAGGCAGTTTAATGATTTAACATATGTGATTGGGTGAGAAGAGTCTATGTTGCCAAATGCCACATAACACACTCTGAAAGGGTCTGGATGACCCAAAGAAGCACCTACAGTACATCAAGTCTTTTGAAGATGTGGCCTGCTAAATCCTATCTCATTATGTCTTTTTGGAACCAAAAAACTGACAGGGCCTAGTATTACCCTGATGTGGTGTTGTGTGTAGCACCTGGAACAGGAAACCAGAAAAATTGTATTCTGAAATCAAGATCCCAAAACATTCCAACAAAAAAGTATATTTGCAGATACTACATAGTCAATTTGCATGAGTTATTTCAAAAGCCTTCAGAGTAAGAATAGCCAGCACTTTGATTCCTTAACCTTCTTCTCCTAGATCCAAGAACCAAAATGAGCAAAGAATTGACAAGTGGGGGGATTGAAAAAATATTACTGGACCTCCAGGTAAATATCCTATGTTTCACTTTACTATGCACCAGGCCAACTTTCTCAATTTGAGCTGTTGGTGAAGGGCTTGAAGAAACTTTGAAGAAAGCTACATGTGCACTGGTGAACGATTTCATAAGGATAAAAACAATATTCAATCTCTTTGAGTATCTCAACCCATTGACAGGTTGGCCTCTGGGTACCTCACAAGACCCAAACTTCAGTTGTATGTGTTTCCAAATAGTTAGAAATCACTTCAGATTTCAGGAGATTGGAGAAACTCCATCTTTGGGATTGATGTATGGAACTGTATCCAAAGGGAGCCTTCTTTCCAATAAAGTGCTTCATCCATGGCTTGTGGAAGTAAAAATTCAGTACGTTGAAACTTGGCAATTTGACGGATCCACTGCACGCGCATATAAATTCAGATGATAACCTCACACAACTGATGTTACAATTGAAGACTGTATATAAATAAGAGAAAAGCAACATGCCTACAACTTGTTAATGGCACGCAAATACTTTTGGTTTAATTCTTTTTTTCAAAATCTACCATATGATACAAAGTCAAAAAAAGGGGATGAACGGGATGAATAAAACAAAAGATGAATAAATACAAAGCAAAGGTGAGACAAAGTCACAAAAATGGGATATGGATGACATTGAACATTTCCCCTCAAACTTTCAAAACAAATCGGACTAGTAATCAAATCAAAAACATTGAAAAAACAAAGAAAGAAAACACCAAAGTGAAATGATTTGAATTTGATAAAATAGAAGTAGAGCTCGAATCTGCATCATCACTTGGTTTATAAGAATCTAAATTTTGAAACAAGATCAAAAGTCAGTAAAATCTACAAAAAGACTTTGAAGAGAAAAAGTGGAAAAGATGTAAAGACAAACTTGTTAATGGTATTGAATTATTTGTCGAAGTTTGTTTTACCAAAGTTGAATTTGAGTTAGAAATGATGAATTTAGGGGATTGTGCAAGTATACCAGGAAGAGCAGCGTTCTTCACAGAAAAAATTACGTTAGTTTTTCTGGATAAAGCTCTCAGGAGTTTCAGAATTGAAAAACTTACAGAAGAAATCAAAAGGAATTGATAATTTGATCCATTTATCAAAGAGCTATTTAGAGGTAAAGTAAAAAATCCTGTTGGGCTAGATTGTGATTCTTTCATAGTGATTGCAAACCCATTTGAAGAACTAGAGAAAACCATACAATCCAATAATTAATTGATTGAATGTTCAAAGCAATGAGAATCAATATTATTTCTTGAGAACTTACTTCGACAAGTTCGAGTTAGTATTCAAAAGTTGGATATCAAAGAAGAGTGGATCAGTAGGTAAATATTCCCAAGTGATATTATTCGGTATGTTGAAACTATTCAACGAACAAAGATCAATCAACGATCATAACTTCACCGCATGAACGGGGAGATTTAAGAAACTCACTTCAATACAGTATCTTGAGTTGGATAAGTGATTCTTAAGGAAGAAACCAATGTTAAACTATTACTGAATAGTATGATAGAGAATGATGAGATAGATAATTTGAATGATTTCATCATCTTGGCGTTATAAATTCACTTCGATTTGTTGTTGATAGAGCCTTATAGTTGAAGAAACAGATAGAAGATGTCGAAATGTAGCTGAAGAGATGAGTTTGCCAGAAAAGATACGCCAGAACCGATGAGATTATATATCCATGATAAAAGTTTGTGTTTGGTCATGATTTCTAATTCGAAGAGTTGATCATCATCTTCCAAAACTCTCAATGATGGATGATCATATGTACAGGCTCAGCAGCTCAGCATTTGTTGATCAGATCTGAAGTGTTATAAGCAAAACAAACATCACCAAATTGATCGACCGTGAATTGAAAAGTAGAAATTCTTATTCAAGTGAAGAATTTGTGAAGTTCAACTGGAGGTGTGAGAATTTTTTCCATCGATCAACACGCAAACACAGGAAGAATCTATTCACGTAGCTTGAATTGGATCATGAGGTCAGAATGGGGCCGTTTAGAATCATCACACAAAAGTACAGTTCATCAAAAGTGAGAAATCAACACCATCAATGATTCGGCCTCTTGAATGCCGATCAATCGAAGCTCCAATTTATGAGCCATTTCGTTATGGCCTCAAGTCTGGATGTTGTTTGTTGTTTTAAACAAGACGCTGATATCCAGAGACCCAAAATAAAGAGTGCAAATAACTAATATAACCCTAATCACTCGAATGCAAAGAACCCATAATTACAACCTCATGAACAAAATTAAACAGACAAAAAGAGCCTTTTGATAAAAAAAAATTGAACAAAAGAAATAGCATTACCATCCACCGCGTCCAAATCAGACCGTCTTGACGTCAAGACGGTCAAAAGGCCACAAATTATCAGAACTTTGTCAGAACTTTGTCACTCGACAAATGCCTTAGCAATTGCTGAGGAATACTTGATCGTGAAGCTCTCAAACTGAGGCTTGCTTGATCCTTAGGGCCTCAGTCCCAGACTCACTCTTGGCTGAGATGCTTGAATTCAAGAGTTCAACCTGTTCATTCACTTCTGAAAACGCTTTTGATCAGAATTTGCACATTGCCTATGTCCTCAAAAATATATTTGAATACCGATGAACAGGGAGGCGGTACAACGGTCTTCCTCGCGTTTCCTGATTGTCTACCCGGCTCTCGGTACCCAGCGTCTCGGGAAGTGATGCATAGAGAAAAGTCCAAACGTCTTGCAGCTCTGAGTCTGGGTCAGTCATCAAAGATCATCTCAAGATCAGTGCTTTCAGAAGTAAAATCAGATTGAACAAGGACAGAAACAATTCATTCGGATCCAGGTCTATCGAATGCATCAATGGATGGACAAGAAAGGGAAGAAAGACCATGGCGGATGGCACGACATCAGATGGTTGACCAAGAGATGGAATTAGAAGATACTAGTAATGATGATTATCCAAGGATCAAAAACATCAAAAAAATCTTTGATCAGTCTCCTAATAATAAGTTTGTTTCGATGGTTATTAAATTATTCTTCAATTGCTTGGTCAAATGAAACTTGGAGAATTGGGTCCGATAGGATTGATTGGGATCATCAAATCATACATGTTACTGGTGGCTCCGATGGTTTAGGTAGAGTAATTACTGAAACTTTGGCTATTAAGAATATGAGGTTTTTTTGGGATATTAGACCTCTTACTGCAAATCCATCTGACTCAGGTTAGCTTTTTTTGGTTATGGACTCACTATTATTCAAATCAAGCTTGTCATTGACTTTGGTTGTCTTTATCTCTAGATGTCCATCACTATGAGTGCGACATATCGGATGCGAAAGCTGTAGAAGCTGTAGCTGATCGAGTCAAAAACGAAGTAGGAGATCCAACAATCATTATCAATAACGTTGAAGTAGCGAATGGAACATTTATCATCGATCTTAATCCTAGTGAAATTCAGCGGTTTGCCACTTTGTCTTATAAACAATCTCATTGGAAATCATAACTGACAATCACGATGTACCTCTTAACCACTTTGTAGGAGCTTTGGAGTGAATATAATGGCTCATTTTCACCTCTTGAAGGCTTTCTTACCAACATTAATTGAACTAAAGAACGGATACATCGTCAGTACAATTTCTATTGTGAATCTTGATATCATCACTAAACTCATCGCGATCATCTGTTTCTACTTGTTCTTGTCATCTCAGGTCACTGTAGCTTCAATTTTAGGCACTTTTGGCGTCTGTCAAGCTTCAGATTACTGTACTTCAAAAGCAGCTGTTTTGAGTTTACATGAATCACTTGAACTAGATTGTAGGTTCCTAAATATCCTCATTCCCACTGTATCTTTCTTTATTGAGTGAACAGAAAGATAGTAACATGAACCAAAAAAATGAATATCAGTGTTCAGGGGTTCGTGCCACTTAAGTAAGTCCAGGTAGATTGGAAACCAAAATGTTTGGACCCTGTAAGTTTTATTATTATTTAAGACCTATCGAACTATTCAACTTCCAATCCAAAAAACTAATCAAATTTTGCTAGAACTTCTCATTAAGAAGTAAGACCACAGAACCCATTTTTATTCCCACAAGTTGTACCTCATGATCTAGCCAAACTGGACATTTGAACATTAGGTTCATAAGTTTATCTGAATCATCAAAGTGTTTCCTTCTTGGTTGAAAGATTTGGCTCATTGGTTTGCTGGCTCTACTGAGGCTGTGATCGATTTCAATAAGTGAAACCAGTCAGTTTTGGGGGATAAATAGATTGTGTGTGTTTTGTGCATACCTTTTTTTCAAAAAGTAGTATGAGGCACCACAAATGGCATTAGGTGTAGTTCCTTTATAATATTTGATTGCTTAAGAATCTAAAGAATGAAGATTCCGAGCGATTTTTCAGTGTGATTCATAAGAAAGTCGATGATGTTATGAATTTGAGGGAAATTTTGAACACAAAAGTCTAGATGAAATCTCTGATTCCCTCCTAAAAAAACTCACAAGATGTGGAAAGAGAATAGTTCATCACATCACTCATAGAGTTTAGAAGTATTGGAATAGATAGAACAGTGGGCAGTGAGAACCTTCTCTTTTATTCTTTTAATTTACACTTATTCATTTCATTGAGATAAAATCCTTTTGGAGTAAAAAATCAGTCCTACTCACCGTGTCCGGGACGTTCGCTCTTCGACGAGCGCGCACGACTTCCCTTTCTGCCTCAAAGGGAGTTGGTGTGCGCTCGTTGACTAGCAAATCCTACACAGACACGGTGTACTAAGCATCTAAAACTGACTTTGATTCACAACTCTGGGATGTTAATTGGATATGGGTCCACATCAAACGATACAAAAATGTTTTTTTGACAATTTCAAAGGTAATGAATCATTTCATCTTAGCCATCTTGTTTTTTGACAGAGTGGATATACATTTCATATCACCATATGCTGTTGAAACGAAAAGTACACTGGTTTTCGAATCGAATGTCTCTCTAATTTGATTACTAGTGGAGCTGTACAGTGTCCCTGGGTGGCCATACCCAGTATTGTATCTGGGCAGAGGCCTTCGGATCACCCGTCTGTTCATTGGTACACCTTATTGAGCAGTGTGACATGGTAAAACTTTTGTATCGGTCCAAGATCTCCCTCAAGCTATTTGCGCAAGATTATGCCAGCAAATAAAGCACAGGTTTTGAACCCCATATACCCTTATGATTTGTCTCTCAATGTCAATTGACAAGACCAAAACACAAAGCGTACCAGAGTCTTCCTATACACAATTTTGATTCAGTCTCTTACTTAGTGGTCTAGCTCGTTAGATCACTTGCTCATGATTTTAATGGTGCACTGCCTAGTTACACTTATTGTTGATCTTAGAGGTGTGCTCAGGTTTGGCTGAACTTGCCAATTGCTAAACAACGCAGCGGCCCTCTAAGGTAGCTCGGATCAAAGCTCTGAGCTCAGATTGAAGCTGCTGAACTGGGGCAGGGAACAATTGACACACTTTCTGAAGAACAATATGCATGCCTTCTGACTGTCTCGACGTTGAGACGGTCAGTGGCAGACGCAGTGATCATGATCAAGATTGATTGAGATTTCTCTTGCGACTACAATCAAATAGAAAAACGTAGGAAAGTCAAGAATACTGAGTTGGAGTCTTTCATACTCTCTTTCTCCTCCGCAAAAAAACCCACTCCACTACTTTACGGGTAATGGAATATCCGTGGGAAGGAGGGAGGAGGACAGATGTATTACTGTCCTCCTAACTTAACATTAAATCTCATATTTAAGTCCCAAAGAATTTCCACCTACAAGAGGTATTCTTTGCAACCACATATAATAAATCTTGTACAATCTACTATGGGTGGTTTGGGGGTATGCCCCGGCGAGGTCTGGGGGTCCTGGTCCGGTGATAGACGTCTATCTCCGGATCTGGACCGCCTTGCCGGGGTGAGAGCAAAGAACCCTTATGAGGGCTTCTCTTCCCCTAAACTCTCGGGGATTTGAGCCGAGAGCCTGAGAAGACCCAACCCTCAAACCACCGTAGAGTTTGACCCAACCAAACCTTACAGTTTAGAAAAATTTTGACAGCTGTACCAGGTTCAATTGCAGCGTACAGAAAATATTCAGATCTCTCGGCGATCAGGGTATCGCCAAATTCAATACCAATAGAAATCTATGTAATTCCACTATAGCGAACCTTATGAGACAGATCAATTCGACCACATCAAGTTTTTCAACAGTGTCTTCGTGCTGTTCAACTCTCTATCCGAATATTTCCTCAGATAAATCTTGTAAGCGTCTGACGCCCACCTGCCACATCTCTTCAACTCTTCTTTCTCAGCACCCAAGTTCCACCTGAGTGACGCACCTCCTATTCTAAACGAGTGCCCATGAAGCAGTTGTGTTTTCTTTGAACGACGAGCGTTCCAGATGTCACGTAGGTGATTAATCGTCTCAACTTTCCCAAGACGCTTCTTTTTCCCGTTAACCGTGATCACGAAAATTTCGTCCTCTAACTTCCGTTCCTTGAATTGGAACCACTCCTCCAGCATCGAGACTGGATCTAGCAATGAACTCTGTCGGTATAACATTATCACCTGAATCTCGCCCGGGTTTGCCGTCTTTGCGTTATGTATCAAGATATCCACTGACAAACGATCTTCAGTCCATTTGAGGTCATTCCATCTCGGTAAGATCTTGTTTTGATCGTCAGATAACAGTTCTCCTAATCTAGCTGTTCCCCAAAACGCCATTAATGCTACACTCAGCATTGCTAACCCTTGTTCTCCTTCTCTTGGTAGCGCTTCTAATAGGATCACCAAATCTGAGATCATGACCGGAGGCCTTTTCTTATCCACCTCTCGCAGCGTCGCCTCTACCATCTGCAAAGCTTTCAAAAGCGACTTTACCGCGCCATCCACTATCGAAGGGTATTCTTCATCATGATACAAATGCCAAGCCTTAATCCCTGCTATGTATGATTTTAGTGTAGTGTATTTAACTGATTCATCATCTACAGCTCTGTTTTCATCTTTCTTTGAGGCCCACATGACAAACATCTTCATCAACTTCGGAGATATTGGTAAGAGATCTTTCTTATCGATTTTCTTCACTACTGCAAACCGATGTAGTTTCACAATCCCTGAGTTATAACTTTTTAATGTTCCTTCTCCCCACGCTCCTCTTAGGTAATGTTGCTTCACTTCGTCAACCTCTGAATCGTTGACTCCCAGCGCATTCTTCTTAAACATCCCGAATGGCTTTGTTATCTTCTTCAAACTGACTTCATGAGTTGTCTTTCCAAGGTGTTTCTCTTTCATGATGACTATCTAAAGAAGGACGATGTGATCTCGATTCTTGCCAAGGACGTTGAATTATAACTATAAAGCTTTAACTGGTTTAGGATGAATCTTCGGTGGGAAAACTTGTCGAAGCAGGTGTTCAAGGTCCCCTGGAACTTGTATCTTCACCTCTCGAAACCACATCAGGTCACCTAAGTAGCCTCTCAACAGAGCGTCTGCGACGTTCCCTTTAGATGTCACGTGTTTCGCTTGAATGTCGCAAGCTAATATTGTAAGCAACCGCTGAATAGCTTTCCATTCCTCATTCACTAACCTATCCCTTGATTTCCTCTTTGTCACAGTCGACTGGGATGTAGTGTTGTCCGTCCACACTGCAAATTTCATCCCTATCGGAACAGTCTTTCTTAGTATGTCACTGTGTTGGATGCGGTCAGAAAACTTTGGGCTCACCTGCTACTTGCCTTAACTTTTGTAGAACCAGTAGCCCTAACTGTATCGCTACGGTCTCAGCCCACGCTATCGTGCGCTTCTCCTCCTCGAGCGCCAGCGTTTGCCAACCTGGGGTGAATTCAAAGCAAGCCCAATCTTTGCCTATCAGGACTCCTATGCCGAATGAGGATGAGGCATCCCCCACCCAAGCTACTTCCGTTGCTTTGGGGGATGGAATAATTTGTCTAGTCTTAAAGTTTGTTAACACCCAATGCCATTCTTGTAAGTCTACTTTTACGCTTGATGTCGTGTGCCTGAGCGCTGACTTGTTCCTCCAGCTCTTCATCCAGCTGTAGAAGGAATTCATATATGGCTTCATGTGCGGTACGATATGAACAGTGTGTACCAACTTCCCCACAATACTCTCCACAGTATGTAACGCCCATCTCTTTTCCGGCTCTAGTAAATCAACAATTAATTGTAATCTTTCCTTCAATTTAACTTCTGGCAGTCGCACCGTGTGGTCATGCCCATTCCAAATGAAGCCCAAAAACTTTTGTTCTGCCGCAAAATCGTGATTTTTGATTGGATTAGTCGATACTCCTAGGTCGTCACTCAACTTTGTAACATCTTCTAAAGTCACTCTATGGCCTGGTCGTCGAAACATCAAGTTGTCATCAACCCAACGGAAGATGACTATCTCCAGCAGTCTCTCCACGACTAGTTTCCAGACATGAGCCGGTGCGCCAAACACTCCGCAACTCGCCACACCCCCAAAACCTACAGCTAAGTCGACCCAAACTCTATTATAAAAGTCCAATATGCAAAGGTAACGTCGCTGACAAGGGTGAATTGGCAATTGCCAATATGCCTTTTTCCAATCGAAGATCCCCACATCCCAATCTCCTGGGTTGTCCTGGAAGAATTCTGCTACCGTATTAAAATCATCCCAATACGTTCCATAATTTAATTTATTTGCGAAGGAATTTACAGAAGGTACTTCTGGGTCATTCTTCGGGAACGACAAATCGTTAACCATCCGAATGGACCCATCGCTATTAACAGCACTCCCCATTGGGTTCGATCGAAAGAAGCCATAACGCTGGAAAACCTCTTCGTGAGTGAATGGACCCTCCAATCTCCCCGCTTCCCACTCTTTCGCCAAAGTTGCCTCTATCTGCGACCTAGCTTCTAGAGCTGACTTATGATTTTCCGGGGTATAACACCTCAATCCAGCTAGTTCATGTTGCGGTATTCCTAGACAGAATCCATGTTTGAACCCATTTACAATGTACGGGATATCTGACTTTAAACCAACTTCTTCCATCAACATCACCCACATATCTACTTTCATATTGTGCCGAACCGGAGTCGGCCAAGGGTCACTAACGGGGACCGTGAAGATCTTCCTCTCACACAAAGGTAGCGGTTCCTTCCTTGATCTCCCTAGATTCTCTGTCGTGTCTTCGTCTGAAGCAGAGGATGTATTAGAGCTTTGCTCTGTGACTGATGGCTCAGGGATCGTCTCTATCTTTTGCTCCTCTAACACCAACCGCTGTGCAGGTGCGTAAATATGCACTGACATCTCACTGTCCCTACTAAAACCCACAGCAATTTAAATTGGTATTTCATTTTAGGCACATTTCTTTGCAAAGGATACAACTATGGAAGCTCTAAACACTAACAATTCAAGAACATCAAGACGCGTTAATAAGAAAATTTCCACGAGATCAATTTCCGCCAGTAGACCCAAGCCAGAACCAAGGTAAACCATCCAATCACAAAACTACGTCAGTCCAAACCGTCAACTTCATTTGAGCAAAACACCTCGCTGCTCACGTTGCTTGGGTCTCCTCTTGTGCGGACGACTTATTGTTCTGTCGATTCTTGTTTTGGTAATTTGGTTTATACGAAGTAGACGCTACTGGGGTGGTTGTTGATGTTGGTTGTTGATTCTCTCCTGCTAGCAACCAAGACGAACGTCAGGCAAACAGTCAAAATAGGAATCAGATCTCCGCATCAAGGGCTTACCATTCTTATTGTACAAATAATAATTATTCTTTTTAACATAAGGCTTCTTAGCACCACTCCTTTTTCCTTTGAAGGATGACGCTTGATGCGATGGAGCATTTGAATCAGGAGTCTTATCGCTGACTTTCGAGGCGACATCAACCTTCTTCCTCCCAGTAGTAAAGCTATAGCCATACTTTTCTCCACCAACTGCATAAGGATTATCTTCAAACTGCAAATCACCAGCCCAATCTGCAAAGAATTTTGCATCCGCCTCAACCTTCGGTTGAAGACCATTCGGCAACCGAACCTTATCTTTGTAAACCGTCTTGCCATTAACTTTCGTCTTGACTAACTTTCGTCTCCTAAAGATCACAGTCCGTATAGCTAAGTGATAACGAAGGCCAACCATCCAACACAAGTATTTCTTCTTCAGGTCAGAAACTATTTTCTTATGCTTCACGATATAATCAGCATAGGCGTCTAACTGGTAGATTTCTCTCGTGTATCTCTCCTCCAGATCACACATCTCGATAAAATCTCCAAATGTTATTTGCTTTTCCAAAGCCTTCTGAGTAGATTTTGACTTCTCTCTTTTCTCTTTAGTTTTCTCATCATCGTCTTCATCATTATAAGCATCAAGGAATGACCTTTTGAAAACTGAGAGGGGTACATAAGTTCTAAGTCTCTTGAAACCTTTATCCCACTTTCTTGGTAAGTCTGGCAAATCCGCCGAGTTGAACTCTAATAGATCGAAATCTAACACAGCCTTCTTCGCTTTCTCAGACTCATCCAAACTCTAATCGTCTTCTGATGACGACTTATCAGAGTCAGACTCCGAGGAGCCCGAGGGGTCGCCATGTGGGCTGGACGACCTTTTCTTCTTTGACTTAGAGTGTCTTCTCTTCTTCTTTTTTGACTTCGAAGAGTCTGAATCATCTGAGTTAGATTTGTCGCTCGAGGTTTCTTTCTTCTTTTGTTTCCTCTTCTTCGACCTCTTTTTCGGTTTTGAAGGTTCTGAGTCACTCGAGGAAGGTTCGTCACCAGGTCCGTTTCTCCCTTTTGCATCATGAAGTACTCCGTCTACTCTATCCTGAGTGGGGCGTGCTTGATGGTCTTTCTGGTTCACCCCTCCTGAGATGCTAGCCAGTAGCTGGCTCGAATCGTCAACTCGTGGATTTGACAAGCCTACCCCTGGAGCTGGAGCCCGTTTCGGAGACGGCTCGTCATACTCCATTTTGACAATGGAACCGAAAGAAGAATTGAACGCTTGGATCAGCCGCCTGGTGCTCGGGCCATCCTTCGCATCTAGCGCCTTAGTCAACGCCTCTAGAATAGATTTGCTCCCCGAGTTTTCGTTTGAACTTCCCGGTTCCTCGTTGAGGAGTCCCCGTATAGCTGAAACAGAAACACAACCACACTAAACCAAGGTGAGTTTCTAACCTTCTTCACAACATCTTTATAACAGATACGAAGGGAGAGGTGTTCTATCCAACAGAAGAGTATTAATTGATTCTCGCATGCCTCTATAGGTTTGGAATCCCTCCTCATACCTCGAACCTCACTTGCGTGAGGGACTAGGTCCATGGTGCGCATCAAGCTGCAACCTAGTAATCTCCAAGCGTAATGGGAGTGTCGTACTCTATGAACAGGCGCTCAAAGCAGCCCTCAGCATAGGATCTGCCGACCATGGCTCATGGCGCTTCAGCAGCCTGCACTATTCCTCCGACCGGCGCATCTAGCAGCCATGGTCCACCAACACTACCATCTCCAGAATGACAGACATGTCTCGGATCAAGTGTGTGAGAAGAATACAAGAATAAAAAAAAAGGGAAAAAAGAAGATGGAAAACGATTGTGGGTAAAAAACTTGTCTAACGACATACCATCTATAGGTAAGCTATTTTTCGGATCCAAATTTTCTTTTTGATCCGCTAAACCTTTCCCCTTCTTCGCAGCTTCTAGCTGACGCCTTTCTTCATCTCTCCATCTTTCCATCTTCTCTAACTCTTTCTGTTTGAGTTCCAGTGGTTTCACGTCCGCCGTATCTGATTCTGGATCTTCACTTTCATCCTCCTCTTCGACTTCGCTCACCGGAGAGACTTGATCTCCCATCTCGACTTGCGTATTCGCCTGATCCGCTTGAATTGGCTCTTGAGGCTTCGACTTCGGTGCACGAGAGGCAGCCCGCTTCTGACGTTCCTCTGCTTGATCTTTCTCTTTCATCTGTCTAGCTAATTTCTTTTCCTCTTCTTGTCTTGCCGATGTAACCATTTCTTGACGATCTAACTTGCTTTTAATCAGTTTCTGGACTTGACTCTTGTTCATGTAGAAAGAAAATGACTTTTGGAGTGACTATAGCTAAGCTAGTTTTGAGAGCGTAAAGAATTTTAAAACAGTGACTATGATATTAAAGAAAAAAATCTTTATTTTTAACTAAACACGTGCAAGACGTTTTTACTAGAAATTGAAAGAGAGAGATGTCGGAAAGAGAAGAGACCTCAGGAGGGCGTTTCTAGAGAGAAAAACTTTTTCCTCTCTAGTCTCTGCACAAACGCCACAACCAAATGGTTGCCCGGCCCGAGGGGCCTCGAGTCTCTACCCTTCCCGACTCTCCATACGCCCGACGTATTGGACTATATATTACCGTCGCGAGCTTGGGGTAATCTACGATTATTTTGCATGATTAAGGAAGTTTCAAAAGACGATGTGAATTTTTCTTTTTCAAAGTTTTTATCAGGACTTTCAAAGTGGGTTTTCTTATCTTTTCACCTGTCAATTATAAAGAAAACTCGCCAAGAAGAAAGTCACATATATGTATTAAAAAATCAGAGCTCAAGTGAAAATATTTTCTAAAAAAACATCCAAAAACATCTGAAAAGAAATATCCAACACGTCATGCATTTTTTTAATAGAAGAAATTTTTCTTAGATTTCTTAGATAAGAATTTCAATTTCTTTGTCACATCTTCGAAATGAGATCCGTTACAAAACAAAATCATAAAACCAGGACCCCAAACCCCAAAAAACACTTGGATAGAGAATCTACAAGCTCAAATAAACAGAACGAAAAGTGCAGAGAACAAAAGGAGATAAATAGAAGATTGATCAAATGTTGTTGAAGCTTCATTTTCTTGATCATAACCTAAACAAAGAGACCAAAGATCAGATTCTTTAAGCCTAAACCGATGCTAATAGGATCAAAAGCTTTTGACGAACCTGAAGTAGACGAGTTTTTGATATTATAACTATTTCCAGACCCATTAGAGATAGAATTATAAACATTAAATTTGGGAGATTGACTAAGAATAGTAGAAGTATCCTACGCAACAAAAAAAAGTAAGAGGTAAGTAAAAGATACTAAAGAAAGATGAAACCATAACTTACCATTGATAAGAAACGAATCTCATAACCAGACCCATTAACCAAAGAACTTAAATTAGATATACTAAGATATCCAATATAAGCAGGTTGTGATTTCTTGAGATAATTTGTCAAACCATTTGGATAAAGACTATAAGAAGAGAGAAAAACAAGACGGTTTAAGAAATGAGAAACAGACATGAGGATTTTTGGAAAATGGAAGAAGAAAGATCACTGAACTTTGAATTATTGTTGCTTATTTGAATATCAAATGATAATGGATCAGTAGGTACTGCTTCCCAAGTAATCAACATTAATTGATTGGCACTACGTCCCCAGAAATCACAAAGAATTAGTATCCACATCTAAATCAAAAGCAACATCATTTGACCAAGAAAGAAGTGCAAAAAGAAGGACAAAGACTTACAATATAGTATCATTTTGATTTGGAGTAAGGATTCTAAGTGAAGAAACTCTCAAAAAGTTCGTGAATGAGAATACAGCAAACAAAAGTGTGATAAAGTTATTCATTTTGGTCTGATTTTGTGGTATATTTCGTGGTATATATTCTTGAAAGATCTCTTGTGAAGGGATAAAATGAACTTTTCTTGGCGTTTAAGAGAAAGCAATGGCAGGATAAATTTCGGGGGATTTGAGGTGAAGTCCTTTTATAACATTTTTTTGAACCATTGTTCTTTGTTTGTTCTTTTTGGGTTGATCATTTGATCTGTTTGTTTTTTTGTTTTCTTGATCGATCATGCAACACATCATAATAGATATGAAGCTTATAATTACTCGAGGATGTGAGCCAGATGAACAAGAATAAGCTACATATCATCTCATAACATTTATTGGATGATCCTACGTATTCTTGATGAATTCTTCACGATATGATGGATGATGATGAATTGGAATCAAAACAAACACATCATTCCATTCTTACAAATTTTTACTAATTGATAATCAACCAACATTGGATTCAGCTGATCTGATTGATTCAAATTCCTCATCCTTTTATTTGGATGTCTCGACGTGCCAACTTCGAAGTGATGGTGTGAGAATTGAAGATTTCATCAAAGGTTTCAAGGATGTGAAAGGGGGATGGTAGGTATGTGTGACATCTGAGCGACATGTTTTGGGCTGAGTGTCACTGTCAAAACCACAAATCGAACCAGATTACTCAATCTTTCACGTGAGTCTCAGCTTCACCACTTTTTTTGTTCAACACTCAACTTTGGCTCAGCATTTCTTAAAGATTTTCAAACAAATCAATCAATCATGACTCAAGTAACAAATCAAAGACTCAAAACTTGGTGAGTTTAATAAGTCTACATCGAACCCATTCAAATTAACTGATATATCTCTTCACTATATATATATAGTTATCAACCATTTAGATCATGGACTCCAATTCATACGGCTGGAGAAGCTACATTCTCATCAAGCTGCAATTTACTCTTTACCATAATGGATGAAGAAGTTTTAGCAACCAATCTTAACTCAGGTAAACGGTTACATACCTTCGAAGGTGTAGGTAGGCTTTCCCATTCAAATCAACCAAAACACTTTCAACTCAATCCAAGAATTCTAAACTGACTCTACCTTCGATTCTTCATGTAGGATTCTTCAATCGTCTCTTCAATCACTTGTACTCCATCAACATCAAATCCGACACTCTTAATTGCTTATAGATCACTATCAATTCGAATCTACACATTACTTGGATCTTTCATCGATCCAGAAACAACGACCGTCAATCATCAAAAATCAATTGCCAAAGCTCACGAAGCTCCCATCTCAATCTCAATTGCAGATCCCACTTCATCCGTCTTTGCAACAGGTGATACAGCAGGTGTTGTAAAACTATGGGATGTCAAGAACGGACATTGTACACATGTTTTCAAAGGACATCAATTGGTTTCTGCATTAAGTTTTGATGTTAACAAACCTGAAGCTCGTGCAAGATTAGCAGTTGGATCTAGTGATGGGAAAATCAAATTATGGGATTTACGTACAAATCAATTAATCAATGTTTTTGAACATGGTCATGTTTCTGTTATACGTGGATTAAGTATTACAAAAGATGGAAAGTATTTGGTTTCTGGGTCTAGAGATAAAGTAGTCAACCTTTGGTTAATCGAATCATCTAAAGTAATTAAAACGATTCCAGTTTATGAAACAATCGAATCTATTGGATTAATTAGTAAACCTGAAGAACCAATCAGTTCAATTAAATCTAAAGGAAAATCCAAAGCTCAAGTTGGAAACTCCTCGGTTTCTCCTCTTAAAGGTCTTTCTGTTTTTACTGCTGGTGATAAAGGTTTAATTAGATTATGGGATTTAGAATCTGGTCAACAAATTAGTTCTGAAGAAGAAAAATCTACAGTCGATAATAAATTTCCACGTACTAGTATTTTTGATACTTGGTAAGTTACAATCTTCACTATATCTTAATGAGTTTCAATGAGTTCTGATTTCCTTCTTATAAATCAGTTACGATGAAGAAACCCAAACATTATTAGTGACCAAGATAGATCAAACTTTCAGTCTTTTAAAACTACCAAGTCTTCATATCATACGACAGATTGTAGGATCACATGACGAGATCATTGATACAAGTTTACTAAACTCTTCAAGCGGAACAGCCACCCATCTAGCTCTAGCCACAAACTCACCTGTCATCCGAATCTTATCATTAGGACCCGAAGAGAATCATACCGAATTATTATCAGGCCATAATGATGTAGTCTTATGTTTGACCAAAAGTGAAGATTCGACTTGGTTTGTCAGTGGATCGAAAGATAAAACAGCAAGAGTTTGGAAACAATTTGTGAAAGATGAACGAATCGAATGGGATTGTGTAGGGATTTGTGAAGGACATATGCAAGGTCTTGGAGCAGTCAGTTTAACCGAATTTAAAGATTCACAAACCCAAAAATCAGTTTCAATCTTAGCTACTGCTTCACAAGATCGAACGGTTAAACTTTGGGATTTAACTTTGATTTCAAAACTTGATAAAACTCATCAAGAAACCAATCCAATGAAATCTTTATCAACTTTAAAAGTACACGAAAAAGATATTAATACGATTGGGTTTTGCAAAGAAGGAAAACTCTTTGCTACTGGATCTCAAGATAAATTATGTAAAGTCTTTAAACTGAATCATACAGCAAAAGAAGGCACGAGTTTAGAAATCTTAGGGATCCTAAAGGGACATAGCAGAGGGATTTGGACGTTGAAGTTTTCGAAATTTGAAAAAGTTTTGGCGACTGGTAGTGGTGATTGTTCTATAAAACTTTGGTCAATCGATCAAAATGATGAAAAGTTTGGTAATTGTTTGAAAACGTTTGATGGTCATCTTAATGCTATCCTTAGATTAGATTTCATTAATTTCGGATCTCAACTTGTTTCTACTTCTTCTGATTCATTAATCAAGATCTGGGAAATCAAAAACCAAGTATGTTTAAGTACATTAGGAGATGAAAGTATTGAAGACGAAATCGCGGTTAGTAAGAAGAGTAGTACGATCGAAGATGAAAGTAAGATTAATCATGATAGTAAGATTTGGGCATTAGAAATCGAAGAAGACGGTCAAAGAATCCTCACGGCTGGATCTGATTCTAAAATAATTTATTGGAAAGATATCACAGAAGAAAAACTAATGGAAAAGTTTAAGTTGAAAGAAGAAGAGATGAGATTAAATCAAGATTTAGAGAATTATATTAGATTAAAAGATTATAAAACGGTGATTTGTTTATTACTTAAACTAAACAAATCGGTTAGATTATTGAAATTGTTTAATGAAATTTTAGAAGAAGAAGAAGATGAAGAAGAAGAAGAAGAAGGTCTAAGAAAGATAGATGAAATTTTAAAAGAATTAAGAGGAGATGAAGTTTTAAAACTATTAATGTTTTGTAGAGATTGGAATTCGTTAAGTAAAACTCAGGAAACCTCACATAAAGTTTTATTTGGAATCTTTAAATTTCATTCATACAAAACTTTATTAAAGTCTATTGAAGAATCAAGACCAGAAGAAGAAGACAACCCAGAAAACGAGAAAGGGAATGGGAATGGGAATCGAAACGAAGGCAAATGGAAAGTAAGAAAAGGTAAAGAAACTTTGAAAGAGGTTTTAGATAGTTTAGCTGCTTATTCTGAAAGGTATTTAAGTAAAGTTGAAAAAGTCGGACAAGAATTAAATGTTTTAGGTTATCTTTTGAATCAAATGGAAGGAGGGATTTGTGAATTTTGAAGGAGAAAAAAAAATGTGGGGTTTTTTCTTTTGGAGGAGGGGAGGATGAAAGTTTAGATTTTTTTTCTTCTTCAGGGGATCATTAGTTTTTTTCTTTAAGAAATGCACAAAAAAAATATAGTAAATCGTGATTTTCAGAGAACCAAACATGGGATTCCAAGTTTTTCTATTTTTTGGTTTTGTATTTTTACTTTTTCTTTGGTTTTATAGAAAATTGAATCAAAATACCAAAAACTTGAGCCATTTGATTTTGAAACCATCTCAGCAATCAGAGCTATGCATGTTCATAAAGAGGTCCTTGAGTCTTTGATGCTGGATATGTAGCTTTTTACTGCTTGATCAGATACAAATGCGCTCTTGAGTCTTAATTTTGAGTTAAACTTATAGTCTTTAGAGTTGAGTTTGAATATTGAAACCAAGTTATAAGTTGAATGTTTTTCATTGTTGGTTTAGTTTTATTCCACTGATCTGATACTGATCACTTGATGGAGTGATGGTGGATGTGTTTGAGTTCAAACTGTAGTTTTCAATAATGCATTGTTAGAGAATCTGTTTTTCTCATGACCAACTTGAATTTTCATCGATCGATCAATTGTTGACCATCGCCACTATCAACCATCATCCATCACCCATCAACACAATGTACGAAAGAGCTTTAGTTCATTATGGTCTAGCTCAACAAAGGTAAGTGGTTCTATCTTCACTATCAATCAATCAACATCTTATCTCTACACTTACTAACACTTTTTCTCAATTCACCACATTCAGACCAGATGAAGATGATTGGGAACCACCACAATTAGATGGTTTACCAGAATTAGATGATATTCGAAGAAGAATCTCATTATTAGAAGAAGAACATAAATCAAGAGGAAAGATAAATTTAACAGGTCATGTGATCATGGCTTGTCATGCATTACCTTATCATTGTAGTTTACATTTCAGTCGAGATTCAAATACCAACACATCAGATTTCAACATTCCATCTTCACCTACTTCTAATATTGATGAAACAATTGAATTCAGACCAGGTGATGAACTTACGATGCCTAGAAGTTTACATTCTCCTATCATGACCACACCAGCTGAATTATCACCAGATGAAAGTAAAAGATCATCTACTCGACTTACACCTTTAACTTTAACAAGTAGACCGACTTCATTATTAGATCAACCTAAACCACCTGGAAGTCCTCTCTTACCTGGAACACCAGCAAGACCTGGACCACCTTCTAGTGCAGGACTTTCAGATCCTGGAATCCCTCTTGATACATTACCATCAGAAGAAGATCGATTCAGATGGGTTTTAGAACCAAGAAGAGGTCATGCAGCTCTAAATGCTGGGATCAAATCACTTTCAACTTATCGATCCATCACGCTTTGTGCCTATCCTGCTGATCTCACACTTGGAAGTGGTCATCCATTAGATGCGGCTAAACTTTCAGATGCTCAAACTCATGCTTTAGATGCTGGACTTCGAAATTTAGCTAGAAGTGAAATTAATGAAAGTGGTAGAAGAGGAATTGAGTGTGTACCTGTTTGGGCAGATGAAAAAACCGCGGGTTTACATTATGAAGGGTTTTGTAAAAAGTGAGTCCAAACAAAACAAAGAATCTTACCACAGAAAGCTTTGAGTTTGAATGAAGTTTCGTCAAAGAATTGGGTTGAATTGATGCTTCTTTTTTGATATATATATAGATATCTTTGGCCAATTTTTCATTATATGCCTTTATCAGAACATCAAGATAAAGTTTTAGAAAATATGGCATGGAAAGCTTACGAAGAAGTGAATTTATTATTCGCTCAGAAAATTGTAGAAGTTTATAAACCAGGAGATTTGATATGGATCCAAGATTATCAGTTTAGTTTGATCTTCAAAAGCCTTTTTTTCTTTTCATCTCTTTACAGATCGAATTTAACTGATTGAGACGTTTGGTTTGGTTTTTTGGTTTTACAGTTTGTTGTTGGTACCTAGAATGTTGAGGAAAATGTTACCTAAATCATATATTGGACTTTTTTTACATTCTCCTTTTCCTTCTAGTGAATTTTTTAGATGTTTACCAAGAAGAGAAGAAATCTTAGATGGAATGTTAGGTGCAGATTTGGTTTGTTTTGATAATTCTTATATAAATCACGTTCAATCTCTTGTGGTGAAAACAATCATCAAGATCACTGACCTTGTTTTTCCATCTTCTTTGGGGGGGTTTTAGTTATGTTTTCAAACTTATTCTTATGGTCGTCATTTCGTTTCAGCGTGTATACGAGTGATGGGATACGAATCAGTAGGAGGAGGAATCGAAGCAAATGGAAGATTAACTTCAATTACACATTGTCCAATTGGAATTGATGCAGATCGAATCGAATCTGATCGGTTAGTTTTCTCCTATTCAACAACCAACCAAAAGGAAACTTTTTTTTTCTTGAAAAACTGATGTTGAAGTGTTCTTTGGATTGGTTTTTTGCGGTGGAACGGTGGTTCAAGTAGGAGAATGCCAGGGGTTAAACCGAAAATGGAAGCATTGAAGAAATTGTATGAGGGTAAGAAAATCATTGTTGGCAGAGATAAACTAGATCCAACCAAAGGAGTCTTACCAAAAGTAAGAACCTTTTTCAAGCTAACGAACACTACATCAATCAATTTCAAAACTTCAAAGATTTGATCGGTGTTGGTTTTTTTGTATTAATTTAGTTAAGAGCTTTTGAAGAACTTTTAAAACGATTTCCTCAATGGAGAAATCAAGTTGCATTGATTCAAGTCACTTCACCTTCACCAACTGATTCACCTTCACTTGCTACCAAGATTTCTGAACTAGTAGATCATATTAATGCTACTTATGGTACACTTCATTTTCAACCTGTTCATCATTATCATCAAACTATTGAACGTGATGTAAGTTTGATTTTCAATTGCTGGTTTCAAACACCAGAAATTTGGTGACTGAGTCTTTTTCTTGATACCTATAGGAATATTTTGCACTTTTATCGGTGGCTGATTTGGCTGTCATTACTTCTGTACGAGATGGCATGAATACTACTTCAATGGAATATACAATTTGTCAAAAAGAATTTAAAAACCCTTTGATCCTTTCGGAGTTTACTGGAGTGACTGGGTCGATGAAAGCGGCTATTAAAGTTAATCCTTGGGACTTAGGGGTGAGTTCGGTTTCATGAGCGTTTTTGGGATTTTCAGGCATGGGGTTTTGATTTATAATTTCTCTTTTTTTCGGGGGGGTTGATAGGGGGTTGCGAAAGCTATTGATCAGTGTTTGAATATGTCAGAGGCGGAAAAGAAACAAAGACATGCAGTTGAGTGGATTTGCTTTTTTCGCTTGAAGAAATAGGAAAGATGTGACTAAAGATGAAGTTCATCAATTTTGTAGCAATTGTATAGTCGAGTCATATCACATTCTTCAGCAGTGTGGGCTAGTACTTTACTTTTACAACTTTTAGATTGTTTAAGAAGTGATCAAGCTATGCAATATGTGAAATTATTAGACGAAGTTCATTTAATGAAAAAATATAATGAAGCAGAGAAACGATTATTATTATTTGATTATGATGTGAGTAAAATTTTCTATTTTTTATTAGTTCTCGAAATGAAAGAAACAAAACTGATTTAATGAGAAAAAAATGAATTTAAATTTCAAAAAGGGTACTTTAACACCCATAGTAAAGAATCCAAAAGATGCTATCCCACCACCAGGTTTGATTGAAGCATTAAACAAATTATGTTCAGATTCAAAAAATATTGTTTATATTATATCAGGTAGAGATGGAGCTTTCTTACAAGAACATTTAGGTGAGATCAAAGGTTTAGGTATGTCAGCTGAACATGGATGTTATTTAAGAGAACCTGGAAGTGAGGAATGGATCGATTTAACTGTTGATTTCGAGATGGGTTGGATGAATGATGTGGAAGAAATTTTTAAGTGTGAGTCTCTTTTTATGACACTGTTGAGGTGCTTTTCATTTTGGGTTTCTGAATTTGATTTTTTTGGATTTGAACGTTTGGGGTTTTGATTTTGATAGATTACGAAGCAAGGACTTTGGGAGCGTTTGTTGAAACGAAAACTTCAAGTGTTACTTGGCATTATAGGAATGCAGATCCAGAGTTTGGATTATTTCAAGGTGAGTCAAACCTCCACCCAAAAAAAAATCAGAAGACCATGAATGAATGAGGAAAACGATTTTGTGTTTGTGTATCACATCAGCCAAAGAATGTCAAGCGTTATTAGAAAGTTTACAAGAAAGAATGCCGATTGATATTTTAAAAGGAAAAAAGAATATCGAATGTAGACCAGCACATACGAATAAAGGAGAAATTGTGAAACGATTACTTTATAGTACACCTGAGATTGGATTTGCATTATGTGCAGGAGATGATAAGACAGATGAAGATATGTTTAGAGCCTTAAAACAGATGTCAAGATCAGGAGGCAAATCTGAGATTGAAGCTCCATTGTTTCCTTTACTGACTAGAACTTCTTCTACTGGATCTGGATCTGCTCAACAAACTCAGAGTAGTCCTGCAGTGAATTCAAATCAAATCGGAACTCCTACTATGAATCATCATCATCATCATCATCATACGGCTAATAATACGATCATCTCGGGATTAGATGTTGATGGGATCTTTGCGGTGGTGATTGATGAGAATGAGTCTAGGAAAACTTTGGCTGAGTTTAGATTAGAAAGACCGGAAGGATTGATTGAGGTTTTAAGAAAATTAGCTAATGTTTTATGAAAGATCAAAATCAAATCAAATCAAATCAATTTAAATCAATTTTAAGATGTGATTAAGAGAAAAAGAAAGTTTTAAAAGTTTATTATTTTCATTAAAGTTTATTATTAAATTATCGTTTCTCATGTTTTGTTTTGTTTTTCTTCTTTCACGTTTATTGAATGGAATTCATTTTTTGTTTTGTTTTCTTTTGATAGAAAGTTGTCGTTTGTTTTTCATTGATTTAGTTTTAAATTTCGTTTTTTTCTTTCTTTTCATCTATAATGTAAGTAATATCTACTATCTATCATATATTGTATTTTCATTCAAATTTAGTTATAGTATATTTGAAGATATATCAAAAAAAATAGATTGGTTTAAAGTTTTTCTTTTTCAAATGTCGGTTTTTGTTTTGTTTTTATGAGCATTTTGGTTTTTTGTAGATACATAAAAAATATAGAGATGTAAAAAGAAAAATCAATCAAGTAAAAGTAACAGTTTTGGCTTTGGTTTTATTGAAGTCTCTTTGTTTCCAATGATATGATTTGATTATTCTTTACAACTTGTCATGGGTTAGAACTTGGAAATTGATCTTCCGAATGGATTTATTGGTTCATAAATTATGTTTTTTGAAAGCTAAGAATATATCCTACACTTGAGCAATTCGATTTTTTATGTGTTTCTTCTGTTGACACGGTTTAGAATATGTAAAAGGTCTGGTAGAGAGACTCCTACTCTTATTGTTATCATTGGCTTAGTTTTGCGATCAAAAAAAACCAATATGCTTCTGGAGGGATGATCAAAAGTCTTTTTGGACTATGGCATTTTATATATATCCTGAAGTTGAACATACAAAACCATTTCATTGATCTGTTCTAAGAAGTGTTCAGTTGGATTATCAAGTTGAGAAAAAAAAGATCCCCTAACAGTTCATTATGAGCTTCACATTTAAAAATGAAAACAAAAAGATGATTGCTTGATTATAAAGAGTACAAAATTATTGAATGAATGAAATTTTAATGGTTCCTTTGACGACGTGATTGGTTAGAGACTGAGAAAATGAGGATGAGATTGACTAGTATGACTTGGTGAATGTTGACTAGACAACTTTGGTTAGATTTTTTAACTTTCTAATTACTAATTTGTTTTGAGAATCAAGTTCTTGCTTCTAGTTTTCTTTAGAAATACTTCTTCATTCTGAATTTTTGGTTTTGAAAGTTTATAAAGATTCAACTTTGGTTCATACTCAAGAATTCGGTTAGTTGATCTTTTCTTTCTTGATGAGTTATTTTTTTTCTCAGTATCGTATTGATTTCTTTTATAGATTTGAAATCGATATCTTGAAAGATAGTTTTGGCTGGGAAACTTCAACAAATTCAACTCCATCAAGCAAAGTAAATCTCACTCAGAAACTTATCAAAACCTGACCCAATTCAACTTTCAACAGTTCTTCAATAAAACCGAAACTAATTTTCGAAAAAAATGTTGAAAACACGGATCCATTTGATCTCTTTGATTTTACTTGCAATCAATCTTTCATTCATTCAATCTCTTTATGTACTTCCTCAAACTTCAAGTTTACAAGAAATTAGACAAACTCAATCCAGCGGGTCTGGAAGATGGGAAGATCCAACTTCAAAATACTCTGAATTAAGTGAATTGGAATCCGATTGAACTCAAACTTAAACTTCTTTAATCCAATTTTATTTTTTTCATGGTTTTACTTTTGTAAAGATTCTTTTTTAATACTTAGATCCGTTTCAGAATTTCTCTTGATTGTATATCATGTTCTTGAGTTCTATCTTCCCATAATAATGAGCGGCAATAATCATCTGATGGACCTGATTGAATTCCTTACACCTTTTTCACTTAAGCTTGATGCTTTCAGAATCTCCGCTCGTTCGAAGAGGTTTCAAAGACATTTTACGTGCGTGTAGTCATAGGTACTTGAAGTGGTCGTGAGTCAAGGCAATGAAATTCAATGACGGTCGGAAAAAGGAACTCTGGTAAAGATGAAGATGACCATATCTCGAACCCCGAGGGCCAATTATGTACTTCAGAAATAAGACTCCACAGCCAACAAGCTGCCGAAAGTTCTTTATTCCAGCCGAAAAGCTGTGCATTCTGATGCCGTTGATGACATCAAGATGTTGACAACACCCAATTTGGCATTGATTGTCAAGCTTCGAGTTGAGTTTTGGTGAACCAAAATGTTATGTAGACACTGAAGCTGACGAATTCAGAATGTTTCGTCAAATTCATGGTGACTTGAGTTTGTTCGGGATCGAAATGACTCGTCTCAGATCTCGATGACATCCTTCACCTTTCCAGTGTTGAGGCCTCGTCTCGGCTTGTGATCAGCGAAAAGTATCCAGTTTCTTGGATTTTGGTCATCTATAAATACCAGATTATATAGTCTTATCATAGATCACTTAAACTACCACATTTGCCATTTAACCAAAATTATCCATTTTACATTCACATTTATATATTTGTTTCTGAGAAACGTCTTATCCAATTTTATCAAATTTAACAAAATGAACTTTCAATTTTCAACTTCATCAATCTCTGTGATTTTCATGACTTTAACTCTTTTAGGATTCGCACTAGCTTCCCCTGTACCCAATCCAAAATCAGGAATTTCTGTAGAAGATTCTAGTGCTGAGCAATTTGCTAAGCGCAGTCCTTCAAACAACTACCATGATCATCCGATTCATACCCAAGGACATGAACCTCCTCCATACTGACGAAGTCTTTCAAATCACTGGAAGTCTGCTTACCTATCATGATAGTGAGTGAATATGAGTTTTGCTTAAATCTGATTAATCCTGATATCTTATTCTTTTTCTTCATAGTTTGTCAACAAAAGTATCATTATGATAAGATTGATCAAAAGAGTTCTTTTGATTGGATTTATTCAAGTCTTGATTTTTGAATTTGTAATTTTTTTTTGGTTTGGTCCGTGAATAGGATGAAAACTTCTTGCTTAATCCTTACCAACTCTCTTAACATAATGTACACTCTTGTTCTCTTATTGTATACAATTATTGTCATTAAAGCTTAAAGCCTAGTTAGATATCTTCATTAGATTTAGATAGTATATATTCTTCATTTTCTTTTCTTCTTGTCATTATATTTACATTTTTGGTTTTCTCGTACATATATATTTGATTTGTGTACAAGTTATTCCTTTGTTTTACAAAAAAAAAGAAAAAAAATTCTTGTGATCAATTTTAAATCCTCATTGGATAATTGTACTGTTTCTTTTATTTCTCTTGATATTTGAGTTTAATTTTTATACCTATCTAGACAAATGGATTGGGTGTAAGATTTGAGCTCATGTATATATCACTATATTGTGCTGTAAATTTGATGCTTCTGAACCTTTCTGCACCCATTGTTGAGCCAGTGACATCCTTACAATATCCTGCCAATTTAGTTCCTAGTCTTCACGTACATTATCAGTTGACAGAATTCATGCAGATGGACAGATGCTTCCTCTGACCTTAAGAAAATGATTTAACAAAAGTGATTATATTACAAGCAATATAGTTGATTTAGTGTCTACCGCAATATGCACACAAACGGAATAGCGCACTATTTGAAGTGAAGCATCTTGATTATCCGCCTTTGTGGGACATTGAGATTGACTGAGATGACACGACTTGACTAGTGCCCGTACGAGGCACGAGGGAGATTACTCCTGTCCATGCCCGCACTTGGGTAGCGAGACCTCGACGTACCAGGATTCAGCTTCTCTTGGCACTAGGCAAACGGCTGCTCTAGTAGCCGGATGGTTGTGTAAAATTAAACAAAGATCAATTCAAGAATGTGTAAAGTCATGCACCCTTTTCAATCTCTGTAGTGTTGATAAATCTTTCTCTCATTCAAATGTTTCCTCAGAGTCAAGCTTGAGGCTTAGATGAGGTCAGTCAAACTCAATCCGGCGGGTCTGGAAGATGGTAAGATAAGAATTTGAGACACTTTCAATCAAGTGGATTGGATTAAACCACAATTCTCATGATCTATTTGTGAAGGTAGTTTTCCTGCTTCTGCTTTTGCGAAGATTTTTCCCTGATGATACTCGAGTGCTGTCGCTGGTTTGAAGAGCATAAGATCCTCTGCGTGCGTGTAGTTATAAACATATGAAATGGTTGGAAGTCAAGACACTATATTAAAGCAATGATGGTCGAAAAGGAAACCAGGTGAAGATAAAGATGATTTTTCACGAAACTCGATTACTTCAGAAAGGAGACTGCTTTAAACACGTATCGTGATGCCATTTATGGCATCATGATGATCAAAACAACAAATTATTGCTTTCATTGCCGACATCCGACTGAAATTATTGTGAACCGGAATACTAGAGACTGAAGCTGGGAAGTGTTTCGCCATGGTAACCTTTTCGTGAAAAGTTTGCCTACCCTGGAAAAAGTCGGCGGCGGAGTTTCGGTTGAGATATACACCGGTGCGAGATGAAGAAGTTATTCGAGATCACGCTTCTCGATGTTTTTTCAATCTCGAGTCTGAGTTCATTCTTCATTTTCGAGTGTCAAGACTCCAGATCCATGTAATACTAACCTTCGCAGCTTATCACCGAAAAGCATGCAGTTTCTTAGATTCTTGTGATTATAAATACCAGAATATTCTCACTATCACTCCCTCAGTTCCGTTTGAATGAAAATTGTCCAATCACTTTTGCACATCTATTTCTGTGAAATATCTTTTCCAAAAAAGTGAGATCAATCTAATCAAAAAACTTTATATACTTTTCTCATCAGTCTTGATAGCTAGTATATCAATTTCGAAACCTCATATTAATAAAACCTTTTATTCGCTTTTATCAGATTTTGAAACATGAACTTCCAATCCACAACTTCCTCAATCTCGGTCATTTTCATAATGTTTAATCTCCTAGGAAGTTTGGCGCTGGCTGCCCCTCTTCCAAATCCAGAGTTGGAACTCTCTGTAAGAGATTCTAGTGCGAAGCAATTTGCTAGGCGTGATTTTTCATCAATGGTCCAGGGTCATGGGATCAAAGAGGAAGCGACAGAAGCTCTTCCAATATGAAGAGTTTTTGAATCGCTCAAATTCTTTTTGCTAATCAAGAGCGTGAGTGGATATGAGTTTTGCTTTCATCTGATAAATCTTGATTTTTTTCTGAGATCTTGTTTACAGTTTTCTCAAAGGACCCAATTCATATGACAAGATGAATCAATAAATTTCTTTTGATTTTTTGCATTCAATCTTTGAGTGTTTATGGGTGTTTTGTTTGATTCGGTCAGACAATATAATCACAATGTCTTAATCAATCCCAATCATAAGCTTGTACTAGGTGTCTACTCTTGTTTTCTTAGTTTGCAGTAGGAAGCTCTTTTCATTTGAGGCTGAGATTAATCAGAGTCTGAGATCTTTGTTGGATTGTATTCTTTGTTTTGTATTCTTCTTGTCATTGAATTTACTTTTTGTCTTTCATGTAATTCTATGTTCAGGTTTGCTCACCACCAAATCTTGTCTTGTGATGAATGTTGAATTCTCATTGGACATTTCTATCATGTCTTTAATTTCTTTTTACATTTGAGTTTTGCTTTTTGTTCTAATTTATATAAAGCTCCTCTAAGAATGATTGATTGGAAGATGGTAAAAAGGTCATCAGCACAGCAGATATAACACCTGTGACTGATTTTGCTTATTTTGACTAGAAGCAATTTAACTGTTGGCCACAGTCTGGCTAGGTCAAAACTTACTAAATGATGAGAAAATAATACTCTCACACCTAGACATGAAAGGCAAATGATGATCGTGGATGATTGAGCAGATTCATTGAAAGATATGGACAAATCAATGGTCACAATGACACAATGACACATGAGTGTATTTGAGGACCAGGCACAATTATTGTGCTTTGTTACTATTCAGAATGTATTTGGACTTTGGGATTGGTGCAAAAGCTCATTAGAGTAAAAGTGACATACCACAGGGTGTCACTTGCTGGTGCTATCACGTCCCATGCTCACCAATTGAGACGTCTTAATGACACTTGGTTCTGGTGTGGTCGATGCATATGATGCTTTCTCCAAATTATGTTACCAACAACCAATGGCTACTTAGGAAATATTAATGAAGCTGTTTAAGAGTACAGCCGTTCCTTGATTGGTTGCCAATGCTTCTATTTGAAACTTTTTTTTAACATTTTTGACATATTTTGCATTTTTTTCTCTTGTGATTAAGTCCCAGTAGGTCTTGAACACAGCCTACAGTACTCAGATAATTTCAGATATGCTCTGGAATTGTTGTACATGTCCCCACACCTAGGAATTGTAAACATTGGGTTTGGGACAAACCCTGGCCCTGCCTCTGCAAAACTTGAATGATTACGGAAATCACTTGGAGGGGACTGTACAAGCTGTTTTTGTGAGGTTTGAGTTTATCTGACTTGTGATCTGTTGTACTTCTTGGTAACATCACTGTAACAGCTATAAGGCTAATGCTCTACAGAAATCTTAGGTAGTATTGGGGCTAAGATAGATAATTTGTTGGTGTTCAATCGACTCAGAGCTATTACATAACCCATTAATTGAAGTTTACAGTTATTCTCATGAAAGTGACAAGATTACAGATGAAAGTGACGCTAAGCAAAGTTGAAGTAGTTGAACACCAAGAGGAAGAGAGTTAGTGTAGTTGAATATGAGGAGGATTTAGGTTTCATTGTCTTGGCTTTCATATTATTGCATTTAATTTTTTCTTTCACTTATAGAGCTCGCTCGCAAGATTTGTAATCTTTCTCTTTCCCCAATCTTTGGGAAGAGAAAGTATGTGGTCATTTCATTTTCTGTTATCTCGTATGTTTTTGTATTCTGATTCTAACCTGGTAAATGCACTAGATTTATCCATAGATCAAACAAGCTCATGACTCGTACTATCTTTGTCTACTTCATACTCACTATTACTGAACACAGGTACTTACCAAACCGGCTTATATTGTCTTTTTCAAGTCACTTATATTCATGTTTCTTTTCATCATTCTATATCTTGTTGTGTAGGTCAGTCCCATCCTTGAGACAGGATTGAGGAGTCTGCTCCATCTAACTACTAGTACTAGCACATATATTATCAGGTAAATATATCATCTTTGGGAAGAGAAAATTTATCCATAGATCAAACAAGCTCATAACTTGTACTATCTGCTTCTGCTTCATACTCACTATAACTGAACACAGGTCAGTCCAATTTTTGAGACAGGATTGAGGAGTCTGTTCCATCTAACTACTAGCACATATATTATCAGGTTTTTGTCATTAACAAGAACCTCATTCCAAGCCACTCATACATTTTCATAATTCATTGCTATAAGCCCTTGTTGTGGCACTACAACACTCCCACAGAACATTCAAACACTGTAGGAGGTATCCAAGACCCAAGAGCAGCTGGTTACAAAAGAAATAAAATGTAAAATTTGTTGAAAATTTTAAACAAGTTTCAAAAAGGTTGTAAGTGAAGCAACCAATCAAGGAATGGCTGTAATAAAAGGGGAATCTGGTCCCTAGAACCCATGTTCCCGTCCAGGGACCACTTTAATGCTGAAGGTGATAGTTCATTGACTCATCCCCAATCCAAGGTAGTGTATGGGCACATTCAGTTTATGTTGTGGTTAATTTATGTTCTGATGAGGTATTGAGATACCAGCAGACTATATGTTTTCAATTCACAATCCAAGCACATTGGCTATACATATATTCTACAAAACTTCAAAATTTGCAAAAGGATTACAAACCACATTTGTCACTGGCTTGCAAGCCCGCTGCCCAATGGATCCCAATTTGTAAAATTGGGCATGTTCTGAACACATATAATTTGCCCTCCAAGTTTGGACCGTAGTGTATAGGAAATGAACTCGATCCATTGCTAGACGCTTCACCCCAAACTTGAGGGCATCCCACAGTAGAGAGGGATCACAACTGGGGCCTTTCGTCACATCGATGATGTCATTAACCTTTCACGAAAACCCCTCGAACCATGGCAACTCTGGTAATTGCATAAAAGCCTTGAGCGAAAAAGCTAAACAAAGCTGGTGCCGGGTAGTTCGAAATCAATTTTTGTCATCTCTAATCAGGATACCGAAATGTTGCGACCGAGGTGAAACCGATGTCATCTCGGTGATTCATCAAAGCGAAAATGCAACTTGAGCTTCCGGGCGTTATGATGCATTTGCGGGGATGGCTACCCCGGATGATAATCATGTCGCCACATCGCATGAAAGCTACATATACCTGCACTTCACTACGATTCTAGACGGCGTCAGGAATTCTCCCCATTACTTGCTCCATTCGTAATTGGAAAGATTTGATATCTTCAAGCTCAACGTCTACGCTTCCTTGTGTTTCTGAGAAACCTTGATTAACCTATTTCTTTCTTGTTCGGCCTATATTTAGGGAATTTTATACTCTTACTGTGAGTGGAACTTGCGATGTTTTATTTCTTCGCTCTGCTCAAAGATTTTAAGAAACTGAGGATTGAATTTTTCTCCAACAGATTAAGATGCAAGTTCAATCTTCGTGCTCAAAATTTGTGGCCATCTTCATGACACTCTCTATTTTGAGCAGTGCAGTAATGGCTGCACCCCATCCCAATTTGATGGAATTGGAATCCTCTCTTGATGCTGGTCACAAAGGATTCGCCAGGCGTGATAGTCTGGATAAAAACCAGGACCTGGTACCCGAAATCACAGAGAAAATGATGATGCCTCCTCCAACCTGATGTGTGGGCGGTGTTAAATTTTTATAATGGTGAGTCATGCTTTTCTGTTTCAATTGGTCGTTCCTGATGCAATAAATAATAGCATCGCTGACAATACATTTTCCGAACAAATATAGTGTCTTGAACGGGGGGTAATATCGAGGACGAATTTAATGACACCGGTGTTTAATGAACACATTTATTGTTGTTGTATCCATTTATTCAATATGGCTTGTCACATCTCTTGATAAAAGAAGAAAGGAAACGACTCGGGCCACACTCATCTTTGCTACGGCCACACTTCACGTGACTTGGCTACACATACATACAAGTATTCCGTATTAGAATTTTAGTATTAACCACACTACATGTAACTGTGCATATTTTTTTCTTTGATAATCAAAGGATTGGGAAACGAGCGGGAAGAGTGAGGTGGAAAAGGGATGATTTAAATGTAATCGTTGAACAGTCATGTTTGATCAGGTTTGATCATGATCGCTCAATGCATTGTATATCGAGTTGGTTACAATGAATTGTTTCCGTGATGCGAGACAGTAGGTAACAAGAGACCTCGAGGAAGGTTATTGGAAAGTCAATTTGAGTTGGATGGTATGGGAGTGAGGCAGGGAATCAAACGCTTAGTCAAGACCACCAATTAGTTTGCTGAGTTTTTCACATCACCCAAGGATTTCTCAGGAATAGAAGACTTTAAAGATTTAGACTGGATCAAAGTGATCATATGATTGTTTTTAATTGCACATGTTCACGGAGGCCTCTTTGAGGGCGCGGCGAACGCGCTTGTGAGGGGCTTTGTTAAGCTTACATAGTGAAACACAAGTTCATATCTTGAGTAAGTAGTTGGTAAACAGTAAAAATCAAGCTTGGGGTCGATTTGCAGACTCCTGCAATTTAAGTCGATGGCGATTGTGAGCATAATCCAGCATTATTACGCTGATGAACTTCCGGATTAGATTCTTCAAGAGTTTGTAATTGTTATTCAAGCATTTCAGCTTCCATGAAATAATCATGTCAAGCGTTCACCGTATGTCCAATAAATGTTTTAGAGATGGTGGTGGTGGTAATGGCTGTGTTGGTTCTCCCTGAATCATTGATCTGGAATGTGAATTTGAAGGCTAGTAAATACATGTATGTAGTATGTGTAGCCAAGTCACGTGAAGTGTGGCCGTAGCAAAGATGAGTGTGGCCCGAGTCGTTTCCAAGAAGAAAACATGAGTACAGTCAAACCCCTCTCAAGCTGTACCTCTATGAAGCCTTAACCTGTAGCCATGATTTTTTTGTTTCCCCCAATCCCCCACGTTGAGTGGGGCCAAATTTTGTTAGAATCCCATAGCTTTCACAGTAACCCATATCTAAAACTTGAAAAAAACAATTTTTTCAATGTAAATCCATAGAAAAATGGCCAGTAGGTATGAATCCTCAAAATTCAGCCCTCTAGGCGCTATCACTTCTTTCCTTAGTATAAATGACAAAACTGTTGTAATGTAGTCATACATTCAAAGATTCTTCTGATAAACTACTTAGCAGAGCAAATACTGAAAATTTTGATATCCTGTCAAGTCTTAATCAAGGCACAACTTAGGACTTAGTTCCATGAACCAGTCTTGATAGGAATATAGATAAAGTATAATTCCACATTTGAAAGATACAAGGTTAACAAATAAAATGAACCATGTGCATTCAAAAATATATAAGGTTCTTAACCTCTTATCACCATTGTACCAAAAATGTAAGAAACTGTGAGGATGGACAGCAAGTTAATTTTTTATCAGCTGAGAGCCCAACCCATATAGAGCCATATTTCCAATAGCTGTGGAGGGATGGTCTCTCTACAGCCACATCTTTTGTGTCTTTGGAGAAATTTCAATATTTATAGCCATGAATGTATGTCTATGCTCCCCAACAATGACAAACCCCTCTATAGCCATAGAATTTCCTTTGCACAGAGCGGTACAGCTTTAGAAGGGTTTGACTGTAGCATGATTAGTGGTGGCCAAAGTAGACCCGGTTTCAAGAAAACCCAGCTGACCCAGTTGCTTTTTGGCATCAAGTTGACATTTGTTGACAGCTCACAGCCAAAAATTCAACTGGGTCGACTGGCTTTTTTGAAACCCAGTCTACTTTGAGCACCACTACATATTGATCCTAATGATGTAGCTTTGTTGTGCTTACTCTGCTAATCACATCTATCATGAAATTCTTGTGATACAATTGTAATTGACTCCTTTCTGGACTGCTCCAATAAAGCTTTGACCAGGCAAAATTGATGTCTGGATTGTGTTTACAGAGAGACTCTGTTCCTTATCATCAGTTATGCATCTTCACGAAAACAAAGTTGTAGAAAGTATTATCCAATGCTTACAAGATCTTGTCGTTAAAAGATTCAGGTTCAGGATTGAAATTATTTGAGTTCATCTTTGAAAGCTGGATGATAAATCAAGTCTGCTTTTCAAACACTCAAACCAAAGAGAAGCAAATCATGAGCAAGCAAATCAATGTATCCTTTTCTCTGTGTTGAGTGTGAAGTCCAACAGTGGACCCACACCCTCAGTAGGAAACCTAAGTTGAAATCACAGTGTGAAGTCAGCAAACACTCCATTCTGGATTAACAAGATGCCTCTTTTGGTGGGTATGGAGTCCAAGCAGACCATGATTTCTCTCTGTTGTGTTAGTTGAAGCTGATGTTAGATCTTGGCCTTGACTTGTACCATTGGGGGTAGTTCCTGCTTTAACAGTGAGTTGTGAAGTGCTAGGTAATTTACAAGTCAAACATGATTTGAGGGCAGGATAAAGATTAGCTTTGACTGAAGCCACCAGCCTCTGGGTGATCACTCATCCTAGTGCTTCATCCAGACAAGCCCCCCCCAATTGCAGAGAGTTCAAGGAGGGACTTAGTTAAGTCAGCTGCATCATGTCATTTCAGCCTTCAGTGCATGTCTCAATCCTGTCATGTGGATACTTGACCTTATCCTCAATTTCAACCTCTTAGATGAAACAATAACATACTGTACACACCTCAACATTAGCCACAGCATCTTTTTTAAATCCTATACCAAGCATGAAGTGACAAGAAAAAGAAAACAAACGACAAAAACAATGCATTTACAAGATTTACTTACCAAAGGGAACAAAAGCTCTGAAGCAGTCACAAATTAAGTAGACCTTATATTTCTTTTACACCAAATCATAAATTATTAAAAGAATAATGAAGTGTTGGAACATAGAGTGAGTGATTGTGATCAGATGATTTCATTCAACAAGATCTTTAAACCTATCAAGTGACTTTTGCAAAGTTTGGACCAAACCCCTTCTCTACAGATTGCTACATTTTGTGATCTTTTTATGAATCTTGTTTATCAAACAAAATCATTAAGATATGTTGTGTTTCCCAAAGTTGTACATTTTTTTGATAGCCTGTATGGATTACTCAAAATAATTCAACTTTGAAATAAGAATCAAAGGTTTTGAATCTTTGAATTATTCAAAACAATTTCAAACCACAAAACAACAAGGATCAATCCAAGAATCAAGACTAATTAAAAAGTCAATCAATCTTTCAAATCAATCTCACAAAAAAATTTCAAATAAAACCAAAAAAAAATAATAACAATGTAAACTTTTTCATTGAATGATTTTTTCCCTTCTCCCTCTCTTCATCATTTCTTAATGAAACAATAATATAATGGTAAAACATCTCATGATAATAAAAAAAAAGGATAATCAACTTTTCAACTACAATGGAAAATGATCAATGAAATAAATAAATAAAAAGCTTTATAGAAAAAAAGTAGAGCAGGAACATATAAACTGAGACATATCAGTTTCTTTTTTTCAGTGACAAATGAACTTAAAAAGGGAATATTTTACCACACACACATGGTGAGATTGTTCAATAATAGAAGTCCTAGAATAACCAAAAAGACAAAAATAACACTCGGAATACCCAATCAAAACCTATAACGATCTCAACAAAACAGTCAATCACTCTTCTTCCTTTCTCGTCATCGTTTCCTACTTTTGATTTACATGATGAAAACCTTTTTCATCTTCTTCTTTTCATCTGTCTTCTTAACCTTTCTCATCGATGTGATGAAGCTTGTGGACGACCAGATGAAGGATGTGAAGGATAATGTAAAGGAGGAGGTTGATGATAAGCTTGTTGTGGGTGATTAGGAATAGGATATCCATTAGGAACAGGTGGTGGGTATGGTAAAGGTGTTCCATAAGGCATCATCGGGAAGCCAGGAGGCGGTGGGAAGTATCCACCATTGGCATTCCCGTTCGCTAATGGGTGCATAGGATGAGGTGGTGGCGGTGATTGTTGCATGGCTTGATGATACCCTCCTGGTGCTCCAGCTCCACCTGCCATATGTTCATGTGGTGGATGTGCCATGTATGGGTAATGTGCAGTAGGAGGTGGATGTGAATTTCGATGTTCACCATTGCCATTCCAACTTGACGGCCCCTCGTTCCCAGGCGACATGTTCCTAGCCCCCGTTGAATCCTTTCCATTTGTTCTAGTATATCTTGGTATGTTGGGTAACCCATTACTTCCATTATGACCATCACGCCTTCCGCCTCGATGTCGTTCCTGGCCATACTCAGAGCCTTGTTTTTGTTTACCCTCTTGAGGTGGCGAACGAGATTGAGGAGGTCGAGAGCTATGTGAAAGATGAGGTGAATTCTCGAGAGGGGGACTCGTTGGCCTTCGACTTGTAGACGGTCCGCTCTGAGATCCGGTTGCCTGAACCGAGCCCGATGCCTCGGCCTGCTTGGTCTCAGGATTCATGAGCCTACCGGAACGAAAGCAGAGATCAACACGTCAGCAAACCAGGTTCTTGTTAAGCTCTCCACTTTTAAGCTTACCGTAGGTATAAGTCCTCAAGCTTTCCTGGGTGGATGGTTGGGCCTGATGCGCCTGGAGGTCTTGGCCACCATTCAGCCGAAAATGTCCACAGATGTCTTCGCTTCCGTGCCCGCTCATATTGATCTGCCTTGAGCTTGTCAACACAGTCATGGATATGATTTCCAATCACTTTCAGCAGTCGTTTGAGCACAGCAGCTATAAAATCCAACGTTAACATCTTTTAGGTGGTGAAAGGTAAATAAGAAGACTTACCTCGGGCTCCGCTTTCAAGGGATTTGCTCTCATCAGCCCGCAATTCTTTCAGCTCTTTCTTAACCGGTCTCATAGCCTCCTTGCACTCGTCTTCATCCATGCTATCCTCATCTTCTTCTTCAGTTAAATCTGAGCTTGAACCACTTGCAGCTGATGGTGGATCAACTCGAGTGGGAGGAGGCGGTTGAGGTGATCGAACTTTGAGTTTGAGGAAACGACCGGTAGTGACTGGCTTGGGTGGCAAGGGTGCTCGCGCTCGTTTGGGAATGTTTGAGGATGTGGAAAATGGTCGGTTATGCGAACCACTGGCAGAGGGCTCGTGAGAATGGCCGCTCGGACGGTTAGGGCTATCTCCATCTGCCTCATCCGTCTCAGCCTGTTCTTGATAATCCCTCAAGGCACGAAGAAGATAGTCTGCCCGACGACCTAAATGTACCGCACCTGGAATCGCTTTTGGTTTTGGTTCTTCGCCTTTGACTTTTTTCACATCGTCCAAAAAGATGGAATCTGACAGGCCTAGATCTACATCATCTCGGATCAAATCCCATCGACCAAAACCGTGACGCCAAACACCTATGAGTAAAGCGTTGTCCTTGGCTAGACTCCACTCGCACGACCATCCTGCTGTTGTAGATGACTTGAGTGAAGATACCGGATGGTTCCAATTAAGGGCATCTCGCTCAGCAGATAGTTCTACAAGCAGGAAACATGTCAGTTGATGGTAAGTTTCACAAAGGGAGATAAGAGTAAAACACCCAAACATACCATCATGTAAGATTCTCAAATCCTTAATCCGATTCACAACCGTTTCAGCATTGATATTGTTTACTTGACGAAATTCTACCAATACAGCCTTATTCCGAATCGCAGGTGTGATTTCTTCTCCAGCTTCACGTTTCTGTGCAATGGATTCTTCATTCTCCTTTAATGCTTGTTCACAAGATGCCGTTAATTCATCCACAAAGTTTAAAATCGTATTCCGATCCTTTGACTCTAATTTAGCATACTTCACAACCATATCGTAACGTTGTCGGATATCACCAAAGTGTTGAAGTGCGCGAATGAGGTCTCGAATATGTTTGACGGTTAACTCTGTAGGTCGTGAATTTCTTTGTTTCGAATCTACAGAGTCGTGATCTTGTGCAGCATTAATGTTGTTCGTCTTCTTCTTCTTTCGACTTGCTTTAGATCCGCCATCGTATTCATCACCATCATCGAGATCGCGGAAGTGTTTTGAGTCGAGCTTCGGGCCAGAGTGAGCTGCTCTTCGACGACCTTCAGGACTCGCTTTGACAGGAGCTGCATCACCATCCTGGTCATATCGCTGACGCTCGGATAAAGGTATGATCTCATCCCATGAGGTCACATCGGCTTTTACATCTTGTACAGCGGCGAATTGTTGAAGGAAGTCTTCGCCACCCAAACTAGTACCTGTTGGAGCCGTCTCTGTCTCAAAGTTCTCACCCTTGGTCATGATTTCATCTAAATCCATCGACTCGAGCTTTGATTGATCGGCAGAACTTTTGAACAAGTTGGCAGCTCCAAACTTCAAGATCGCACTAAGATCTTCTTTGTTGAACTGTTGAGTTTTAGGGGCTTCCTTCTTCCCAACGTTCTTCCCTGAAGTATCCATTTGATTGATGATAGCGTATTCGAGAATCATCTTACGTTTTGCACGTTCCAAAACATCTTCTTCCACGGTGTCCTTCGTCACAAGTCGATAAACGTTCACATGGTTCTTTTGGCCGATTCGATGAGCACGAGCCATTGCCTGCAAATCGTTTTGCGGATTCCAATCGCTGTCAAAGATGATGACTGTGTCGGCCGTTTCGAGATTGATTCCCAATCCTCCCGCACGAGTAGATAACAGGAAAGCAAAGTCAGGAGAATCAGGCGCGTTGAAATGCCCAATGGCCTTTCGTCGCTCTTCAGATGCCACGGTACCATCAAGTCGCTGAAATATATAACCCCGAAGTGACATGTAGTCGGACATGATATCACTGAAACGTTTGCGCCAACAAGCCGTAAGAAATTTATACCAACGTACACAAATTGACTAGAAAAGGAACTTACAGCATGCGAACCATTTGGCTAAAGATGAGAACACGATGGCCTTCCGCTTTCAGTCGGGTTAATAACTTATCAAGTAAAATCATCTTTCCACTGTTGACCACTAGTCCTTTCAATGTAGTTTCTTTCGTGTCCGTCTTAGGTTCAGCACCAGGAAAAAGAAATGGATGGTTGCTAGCTTTCTTTAGCTCCATTGCTACGTTCAATAGCGAAACTTGTGAATCAGTCGAAGCCAGTAGCGCATAGTTCTGCACAAACAAATGTGATTAGCACCATCTTCAACTCACTATAGATAATATCATCACATCACATACCTTGGTCAAAATCGCTTTGTACCAATACATTTGCATCTCAGACATTTCTACTCTCAAGATTCGTTCACTTTTCGTCGGTAGACTCTGCACCACATCTTTCTTCAGCCGACGCAACATGATCGATTGTAATTTGGTATGGAGATCTTTGATCTTGCGTTCTTTCTCCTCATCTGGATAAAAGTTCAATGACGGACGCTTGATCGTATCAGCTACGCTCAAGATATAAGAGTTCTAAAGGGATCGTGTACGTACCCTCTAGATCGAAATGGCCTTCAGAAAGATCAAATTTATCGGGCTGTAGGAAATGCATCAAAGCAAGCAACTCTATAAAAGAAAAGAGCAAGGGACAAAAATCAGAAACAGAAACTGCAAACATGCATCAGAGCTCGGTGTACCTTTGACGTTATTCTGCAAGGGAGTTCCTGTGATCAATAGCTTGGCTTGAATGTTGAAAGACATGAGTGCTTCATAAAGTTGTGATTCGCTACTCTTCAACCGATGAGCCTGAAAGATAGTCAAAGCGCAAATCAGGATTATCAAAATTGGAACTCCAATCGTAAACAAGATATAAATGATCATTACCTCATCTACGGCAAGATACTGCCATTTGATATGGCTCAAATCTGCCCGATCTTTCAAGATGATCTCATAGGTGGTCAACAGCACATTGAACTTAATCTTTTTACTAGGTCCAAACTCATACTCTCGAATAGTCTTTCGACTGCTCTTGTTACCGATATAAGCAACCACATTAAGGTCAGGTGCCCATTGAGCACACTGCATCTGCCATGCTGGTAGAGTTGAGAGTGGTACGACTACTAAAAATGGGCCGTATTGTTCCATGGTATGGAAAAGGTAAGAAAGAAAAGCGCAGGTTTGAACTGTTTTACCGAGTCCCATCTATGATACAACAGAGGATTAATTTGGGTATAGAAAACTTTTGAAACTAAAGCAGTCGCGGCTGGAAGAGATCTAATTACCTCGTCCGCCAAGATACCATTCTGACCCTTATGCCATACATAGGCCAACCAATTGAGACCAGTGACCTGAAAGTCTTTAAGTGTGCCCCCGACCTTGATGTATTTAGGCTCTTCTTTGATGGGATTGAAAGCCGGTCGGGTCCTTCCAATCGGAGTTGAGCGATAGGGAACAGTCTTGGATTGCGTACGGGTGTGATACGCCTGAACCTCCGCCTCGGCACTGTTGACGATTCGGTCATGATCCTCCCAGGTGCACGCATCGTAGTTCAAACCTTTCCATTTACAAAGGTAGTCTACGTGATCATATGGCACATCAAGAGTTGGAGCGGCATCACGTTCAGCGATCACCCGTTCCACGATTTTGTAACCTTCCACTTGCTCTCGGGTTCGGTTACGCTCTATCATGAAGGCTTCCAGATCTTCAGCGGTGAATCGTGGGTCTGTTCTGATCATGTTTTCAGGCATCCAAGTGTTTTTGATGTAGTTTTCAAGCTTCTTGAACCCTGTGAAAAGCGTTCTGAGATCAGACAAGAGAAGGTATGAACGGTCATCATGCTTCATTATTCACTGACCACGATAGCTCTTGGCGAACTCATAGCACTCCCAGGTCGAGTGAAGGTGACTATAGCGCTGCCATTTGATCAGGTACAAGAGGTGCTTGGTCGGGTCATTCAGTGTTGGATCCGCTATAATATGCATCAAAATAACCTCGACAGCGTTAGTTCCTGTTCGGCGAACTCTCAAAAAACTTTGATCACTAACACAGCTTGCCATCGCGCATATGATCCAGGACCGCATCGATTGCATCGCCTTCCTCTATGGTACAAAAAGGAACGATTTGTGAAGTGAATGGGTAGTGGACAACGAGAAAAGGACTGACCTTCGATGAGATGAGTTGATTGGTCGGCATACGCTGGCATCGTATCGTCATCCGACTCAGTCAACATACCATGATATTGATCATCTTCGTTGTAGTTGGTTGCTTTTCCACTCCTGGTGGAAATTCGAAGTAAAGTTGAATCTTCATTTGTACCATCTTCTGGAGAATAACCCTTCATCTTGCGAGACTTTGAACGTTTCTTGGGTCGTTTTCCAGGGAAATCTGCGTAATCGTCGTCACTATCCGGCGTGTCTTGATCAACATTAGCATACCTTTCCGATGCAGGTTCAGCGGCTTTCCCTAAGTAGTTTGTTCAAAAAAATCGAGAAAATACATCAGATCAAGAGCTGAGGTCTGATGATATAGCAATGCTATCACTCACGTTTTGATTTCGAATGTCTAGATCTCTTCTGGACAGACATGTCATCATCATCTTGACTGTCGGAATCTGCAGGTGGAGTGTCAAATACCTTTAAAGAAATAACTCGCGGAAGATCAGGATTTGACGAAACAGGTGAGGAAGATAGATGGAACGGGGCCGTATCAAGTAAAGCAAAACTCACTTTCTGTACAGCTCGACTCTTCAGTTGTGATGGGTTGATAGGAAGATTGGAGAGATGAGTTTCAAAGTGTGAGATCAACTGATAACAAAAGTAATGAAGGCACTTACAGATCTTCTCAGCCCATAAAGTTCAGGGTCCAAGGTAGGCCGAAGTGCCATTTTGTTGGCAAGCTTTTGACGCCGTGCAGTTCGAGATGAGGCAGATGGAGTGATTACAGGTGAAGAACTATCAGAGTCAGCATTATCGTCTGGTTGATCTTCGCCATCGTCTTGAAAGTCCTGATCCTGTTGATTGTCATCGGCGATTGAAGAAGAGTGGGAAGATGATGGAGAGGAACTAGCTTCTGATAGTACTTCATCGTCATCATCATTATCGTTGGGAAGAACTGAGTTGGGATTTTGATCGAGTCGATTTGAATGAGATGAGAGGAGAGTTGATGAATTTGATGAAGTAGGTGGTGGTGGTGGTGGTTGAGAGCTTAGTACTGAAGTCGACATGGCTAAGGTTAAAGGGGTTAAGAGTTGTATTTGAGTTGAATCGGGTTGGATGTGGTGAATGTGTTTGTAAGTCCGCGAGTTTGATCTGAAGAAATTAAAATCAAAACCCATCAATTTAAACTGCCAATTTCATTCTCCATCCCACTCAAATCACTTCTCTCTGGGCAGAAACTCAATCAAAATCACTAAATTAAAACACTTTCTTATCAGGAACAAAACTAATTGAATCATATCTTCAAACTTTCAAGGACATTGGAAATCTCCCTCCTCCTCTACATACTCACGCCAGTTCTGTCAGGGTGGGTGCATATGTAGAACCCAGTGAGAATGCCTAACGGCTAAAGTTGGGAAAAACCCTTATAGTGATAGTATGAGTGAAGGAGGAGATGTATAAGAAAATATGTCAAAGTGAATCATGATATGTTCGAGTTCAACTTTTCATTTGAGAGGATAGTCAAGTACTTCACTTGAATGCCATCGAACAGGTAAGAGTCATCGATCTCTATACCAAGCTCAAAACAGAAAGAAGTAGAGGAGACTAGAAAAGAGCAATAGCCAAGAAAAGGAGACATCTGACCACCGTCGCACTTACCAAGTGGTCAAATCAGATTCCAGATATCAAGTGTGAACGAACTACCGACCAAAGTGTGGAATAAGGATACAAGATGGTCCTCTGGTTAGACTTGGAATGATGTAGCTGGATTGAACACTCGAGTTGATTAGTTTTACTCTTGTTGGTAGGTCGATATAGGAGAAGTGAAAATGATTTAAACGATCAATGAGTTCAATGGCGATGAAGGGGTAGATTGGTGGACTATGCTAGCAGACGTTAGAAAGCTCAGGAGCTTGGGAAGAAACCAAGACGATCACCTTTAAAGTGGAAGGATGATGAAGTAGGGTTCTTAGTTAGGAAGATCGAGTTTGGTTTAAAAAGTCTCAAGTTGAAGGGAAGCTCGTTCAAGTCTTGGCAAACGTCGATGAATTTAAAGGCTAAACAGACTGCACAACCCGAACAGAAGTGATCACTGGCCCCGCGATGGTAAGCGGACACTCATTACGACCTAGCTCGCCATCCTCATTGACATAACGGCTCTGATGGCCTGAAACAATATAGATCTCCTGCTCAACCTCTCGCACAGGTAGTCAGGACAGAAAGGCACTGATAAACACGCGATGATCACGTCTGCACATGATCAATCCAGCTGGGATTCAGCACACTAGCGTGGCATGCAAAGCTAAATTATTCACTTCATTTTTATCGTCACACTTCCTCATAGAGTAGATTAGAATGCTATTTTGAATTGGTCAAACATGCTAGATAGATCACAGAAATCATAGGTATACGGAAAACTGCAATAAAACCATGATGAGACGAGTGTAGGTGAAAGAAAACGGGAAGAGAATTGAAATACAACGCTAAAAGGAAATCTGCCGATCGGAGAAATCGTGGCGGGCATTGCTATTTTGAAGTCGTTCACGACCGGGATTGGGTATGATGCGCTATGGCATAGGAAGAAATTTTATTTGTTCGCCCGACATTCTTTGACAAAATCGCCCTGATGTACAAGATCGTTCAGTGGGTGTGAACTCAGTTAGAAGATGAAGAAAAATAACTCACAAACATGCCCATCACATCAAGGGGTCCACCAGCAGCTTCGGGATGGAACTGAACGCTGTGATATCACAAGAATGTGTTAGATCAGATGTTCTTGTGGTCTGGGAGAAATTGAGCAGCACATACCCCCAAACTTTCCTGCCACTCTCGTCTGTAGATTTAATGCCCTCAACTGAAGAGTCATTACAACTAGAACGCGCAAGGTTAACAAGGGATGGTCAGAGCAAAACAGGGGGACACAACTGGAAGGAACATCGCTCACTTGATGAAAAAGGGCTCCCATCCAGCTGGAAATGGGTCACGCAATTCAATGGCGTATTCTATCATTCCAATCACAAGTCAGTGGCCTGCGGAAATGCATAGCGAAGGCGTGGTTGGCACTTACGATGATTTTGGGAGGTGATGAAAACACGGCCAGCTTTTACTGAACCGGAGTCTGCAAGAGCCAACACAGGTTGGTTATGGCCTCTGTTTCCGAATCGCATTCGGTAGGCATCCAAGCCAGCAGCCAAGCCAATGATTTGGTGACCTGATCAAGAGCAAGGTATGAGTGCTGAGAATAGGGCCATACGGCCAGAGCTAAACAAATTGAAAGCATAAGACTTACCCATACAAATACCAAATATAGGCATTGAAGAGGATGTGATAACCTCTTGAACGGTGCGTACAGCCTCACCGGCGTGTTTTGGGTCTCCGGGGCCGTTACTCAAAAATAGGCCGTCATACTTGCCGATGATAGCTGAACTGGGGGTATTCCAGGGGAGGACGGTCACTGCTGCACCTTCTTTGACGAGGGATCGTGCGATGTTGGCTTTGGCGCCAAAATCGAGCATGGCGATAGACACAGAGCCACTTGGATTGAGTGTGTAGGGTGTCTTGGTTGAAGCTTCAGCGACCAAGTTGACCTTGCTCGGATCCCAAAATTGATCAGGTGCAACAACAGTTGAATGCTCATCGCCTACTGCAATCTTGGCAAGGGTGGTACCTTGCTGTCGAAGGAGCGAGGTGATGGCGCGTGTGTCAACACCGGTGATACCGGGAACACCAAAGCGGTGGCACCAGTTACTGATTGATTCGATGGCTTGGTAGTGAGAGAATTTGTCGGCGACCTCTGCCACCACCACACCAGCGCACTGGACGCGGTCAGACTCCAAGAACAAGTCTGGAGAGCCTGGGACGGGCATAGGCGAAGCCGAAAGTCTGTTGACTGGTATACCGTAATTTCCGATCATCGGTGTGGTGAATACTAATATCTGTGAGCGGTAGGATGGATCGGTCATAGATTCCGGGTAACTGCGTACAGAGAGAGTAGTCAGTCTAACTGATGAGCATGAGGCAGCAAAGAGCCGAGTGTCAAATGACTAACCTGGTTGTCGAGGTTGAGAAGACGGCTTCCCCGAATTTAGATATGGGTGCACCAAACGAACGACCAGTGAAGGTATGACCGGATTTGAGGTGAAGCGTGGCAGGGCGCCCATCCGTAGAGGGCTCAGGAATGGAATTATCAGAATCGATGCATGGCTTGGTGGCATGTGCAGCCGAAGCAAGAGAACGTGTCAGAGGTAGGCCCTGGAGTCGAAGAAGGCGACCAGATCGCAAGGCCGATGTACACGAATAAGGCATAGTTTGTGTGGAAAGGGTAATAAAGGGTATTCAAGATGTTCTATGTTCGAAATGAGTTTTAAGCGGTCGTAGGGCCCGACGAAAGCAGGCAGTAAAGCAGATTGTCGTGAGTAGATGTGCCGGTATGCCCCAGCCTAGAGGGGTAATGAGGATAGTAGAATAGGTCGTTGAAAACCATTTTAGAAGATAAGCAAAAGCGAAAGGTCAGATCAGATTATCATGTCAAGAAGCAATTGTTATGAATGAAATGAAACGAATTATGAAGAGGCTCGCACATGGACAATGGGGTTGAGAAAAGACCGATATTCGGTAAAGGTGAATGAATCAGATTAGAGTAAAAGGGTATATATCTAACAAGTGTTGAAGGCGATTGACGAAGTGAATCGGAATGATGAGTGAACCGGAGCGGATGACTTCAAAAAAACTTGGACAAAATTTTAAGACAATCGGAGTTTATGTAGGGGAGCTTAAGCCCCTTAACCGCAGTTTCTCGACCATTCCACGGACTGCGACCACAACTTGCGCTTCTCAGACCATGTATGTATGGACTATGTACACTTACCACATCAGGATATGACACAAGAATCGTTCAAACATCCCCATGATCATGATCACAACGATATATTTGATGTTCATCATAATAGGCAGTGAAGAAGTTGTTCTGTATATATCAAAGGCATTTGGGAAAGTTGAAAGACCTTGACGGACAAGTATCTTTGTGCTCTCTTGGAAATCATTCACGTGGGTTTCTCTTCATGGAAGCACAAACTCAGAGACCTGGTTTAGTATCACATTTTTCATCCAATTCATCCATAGTCAAAATGCAAAGTATGCTCAGTGACAGCAGGATGCATAAATATCTCGCTTAAACTTGCCACTTCCACATGCCACTAATCCTTGCAAAGCTGACACGGGCGGTGAAAGTTTCAAGATATGATCAGCATACTGTTTATATTCAGCATCATCTTCATCGTGGGTATGTCTGAATGCAGTTGAAAGAGATCACAACGACCTTGTGTATCAAAAGTAACACCCTCAAATTCATCTCGAACGCGGTGCGGTATTTGGGTACGTACAAATCAAGACCACAACACCACCTTTGGATTGTTTGAGTCTTGCAGATCAACCGAGCGATTCCCTCAGTGCCAACGGGTAAAAAGAGGCAACAACCCTCGAAAGCACGGAAGAGGAGAAGTGCCTGTCTGATAGGCATCTTTCAAAGTAATCAAGAAGCAACTCGAGCTGAAAAGAATTTGATAATCTTGGTTTCAAAATTCATTGGTGTGATCAATTCGCAAAAGGAATCTGATATGGATTTTGACGAGTTGAATGGGAATCAAATAATTCTTCAATATAAGCGCTACTCGAGGACATTCACCTTTATAATCCGGTAAAGAGACAAAGAACAAGGACTGGAATGAAATTGTAAATGGTTTGCAAAGTAAAGGTTGATTGCGTGCAGCAGAGGTGATCAAGTATCAAGTTTTGCTTGGTACATGATTTGACGTTGGTAACTTGTTATTACAGCCGTTCTCAATAAGGTTGCTTTTTTTGAATTTTTTTTAGGCGGTTGATGGGAGTTAGGGTTGGATTTTACAGTATTATCAGGCAATAACCCATCGGACCCGATCTCAGTCTCAACTCTCAATCGCATTGACCTCGACCTATCTCAACCTCGACCTCGATCTCATTATCGACTTCATCATCCACCTATAGCCTCTCTCATCTCTCGTACCAACTGGTTCTCCAGATCTCTTTGGACTCTCCACAAATTTGTCAGTACTTCTGGTCAGTCCCAATCTCAATCCTCAATTATTCTTCTTTCGTTTGTTGATTTTATTCTTTCTTCTTCCACAGTGGTTCCCTTCTCGCGATACCGTTTGTCCTTTACTCGCCCGATGTCAAATTCATTGTCATCCGCAAGGCTCTTCGCGGTAATACACTTGAAACAATCAATGACGACCTTGGAATGACAGTATCGCCCGATTCATTGACTCGATGGCTCGATCTATTCCATGATACTCAGCAAGTCATCTCGGATCCAGACTTCTATGATCCTCGTGGCAGGCCAACTGTTTTGTCAAATGAGCACCGTAAATTCATTGAAGATGCCATCGATGCAGAGCCAACTCTTTATCTTGACAAGATTGCACAACAACTTGCAATTGAACGAGGTATTCAAATCACGGTTCCTACTCTAGCTCGTGAGGTTCGTGATCGTCTGGGTCTAACCTTGAAGGTGCCAAAGACTGTCCACCCAAATCGAGATGAATTAGAGGTAGCACGGTATGTATATGAAGTTGGATCAATTGATCCGGCATGCCTTGTCTTCTTAGGTGAGCTTCCTTTCTTGATGTGTGATCCTAGAGTTGTGAATAAATGCACCTCAAGATAACAGGATAAGTTCACATTCCATAAGTGTCGATTAACCTCTGACTGGTGCAGAGCTCTGATCACCTTGTGAACCAGTGAGGTTTACAACTGGTGTGTAACCTCACTGGTTTTGGTGGAATTGAACGAACCTTAGTCTTGGATGTATCTATTCATGACTCAACAATCACACATCAAGAAAGCATACCAATCATCATGTTGTTGTTATTCAACTTTGTGCTGAATTGTTTATTGGTAGATGAGAGTTCAATCCAAGCTCGTAGGCTTTACCGACTGAAAGCTCGAGCACCACGAGGTGAACGAACCAAGCGCCTACCTCGGACTCTACAATCAAGACGATTTTCTTTGTTACCTGCCATCTCTTTGACTGGGTGTCTTGGAATGATTGTTCAGGAGGGTTCAATTCTGCGGGACGATTTAGAGTATTTTTTGTCACATCATCTGGTAAGTACCACAATTCATACATTCTGTCTTTGAATCAAACTGATTTACCATGTCTTCTACATCAGCTTCCAATGATGAACCCTTACCCGGCCGAAAACAGTGTGCTTGTCCTGGACAATGCACCCATCCATCATGGTGGAATGGTTCAGGACCTTTGCGAGCAATTTGGTGTTCGGATACTCTACCTTGCGCCATACGCCCCTGATTGCAATCCAATAGAGAAATCATTCGATATCATCAAATCTCGACTTCGAAGAAGTGGTGACCTACAAGAAAATATGTCGCTAGAAGAGGAAGTGGAGGTGATTTATCGTCATGCCGAAGAAGCACTGACTCCCGAGCTCATCCGTAGCCTTTATGCCGGATCAATATATCTTTGACGTGTAAGTTGACTATGCCATACTAGAATTAATTTCTGGATCTATTGTATCTTTCACAAGCTGATTGTGAATTAAACGATTTGGGTCTGCTTCATAAGTGTAACTTTGCGTACCTCTGACATTTCAGTGAGTGTTTTCAGATATAAACCCCAATAGGTATTTTAACAAATTGTCAAACAAGTATCATTCAACCCAATTCAATGGAATATAGCTGCAGATTAGCTTTAGCTGGGTTCAAGTCCGACAACATTGATAATGAGGGATTGGTTTGCAAAAAGCAGGTTTTTTGTACTTCTTATTCATGTTTCCATGTTCAGACTTTTTTAATTGAATCACAATTTATAAATAAAAAATGCAAATGATCATACATTTCGATGTCTCGCTTTGTCATACCTCAAAATGATGGTTCTGTTTTGAGAGGGGTTACTATCAATTTGACTTCATGTACGAAATAAAACTTTGATATTATCATGAAAGAAACTCGTCAAAAGAGCGGATTTGGATCAACCACACTGGTTTGATTGTGCAAAGTCAAACAAAAACCTTGTTTTTTGAATGTTTTATTGTACAGATTACAAATAGAGCTAGCAAGGCAGGACATTCTTTGTGTCAAAGACACATGATACAGAGAGAGAAAAATAACAATAACGAGTAAATGTCGCATATCAAAATGAGAACAAAAGAAAAAACAACAACAAGCTCTCAGAGCAGTTTGTGATGAAGAACAAAATAAAAACCAAGTGATCAAAGCAGATCAGGAGAAAGAACAAAGGAGAAAAGTTACAATTGAATCAGATCGTAACAAAGAACAAAAGAAACAACATACAAAAAGAATTGATCAAAGCTGTTGCGCATCAATAGCAGCAAGTTTTGCCATCAAGAATCCCTGATACCTAACTGCACAAGCCATTAAATGGCTTGCATCGCCTGGAGGGATTCCAATTCGGTTCAATTTGGCAAGGTTCATATCGGTGGTTGGCTTGAGATCACTCCACCGAGTGTAATGAGCCTGACTCAAGCTCGCCCTCAAGCTAGTATCACTTGGAAGGAATTCCGCGTATTCTAAGAAGTCTTCCATGTTTCCAGAATACTTCTTTTGATAAATACAATCATCAAGTACTTGAGTTGGGGCCGCCAAGGGGAATGTTGGTGGTGCCAAAGGTGTTGGAGCCAAAGCCATGAACCCTGCTGGTGGGGGATCATTTGGAAACTCCACATAGCCCGGAGGAACTTTTCCGTTGAGAAAAGTCTTGAATGCAGGTTCTTTGGGAGGAGTGTATATATCAACGTCCGTGCGCCCATTGTTATGTGCTGCAATCTGAAAATTTAGACTTCCATCAGCAAACCTGAAACATGATTGATCTCAAAAAGATCAGACTTACAATTTGATCAACCCAGATTTTGATCTTGCGAGGAGTCATGATTGACCATTTCTTGTTATCGATGGGATCTCTGTATCGACATTGTTCAGTACCGTTCTTAGTGAGTTGAGCTTTTAAAGCCGCAGTGACAACCGAAGGTGAGTTTTCGGTGGTAATTGACAAAGCGGCTGCTGAACCACTTGGCTGATTATTCACAACAGCTCGTTGAGTATTCCAAGAACCTAAGTAATTCCCTCTCTTTTCTTTTCTTTGTGCGGCAGCAATCTGAACATCGGGATTTGCCATTTGAGCCAAAAGTCCAGCAGAGCTAGCTTGAGTGGAATGATCGGCTAGTCCTTTGAAACTGTTCCATTCAATGCTGTTTTGAAGGTTGTATTTCTGATCGCGGAAGTGACATTTTGGTGTGAGACTGACACCAAGCCAAGTAACTGACTGAGGTGCAGAGACGTTGATTAAGTAGGTACCAAGACCGGCTTGTAGATGGTTGAGAGATCCCACCATCAAGTCGATCACAGCTTGAGGTGTTATATGATTTAAATCGATTGTGATGCAATTCTCAGGTCCGGTATCGTTCTTGTCGGTTTTGTCACAGTTCCATACGAATTTTTCAGTGGCTTTTCTAGATGAAGATCTGCTAGTTGAAGGACGATTTGTGTCCTTTGGCCCATGAAAATAAGCCTCGTGAAAGAGTCGGAGGGTGACCATTTTCACTGGTAACTCGGTGGGACGCTGATCAGGTATGACTCGAGGATTCATTTGAACTTGGTGCGGCTTTGGAGGTGGTGAAGGGACAGTGAGACGTCCCAATCCAACTTGAAGGAGGCCACATGTAGGGTGGTAGGTGGGTCTAGCTCCACACTGTTGAGGGTCGGCCAGAGCACTGCTGAAGTTTCCGGTCCTGTGAATAGGCGCCTCGCGATGGTCCAGCATGGGGTCACGATGAGCTGTTGATAGGACAGAGTGAATCAGTAAAACTTGGTTTGAAAGATCAATACAAATCCAAAGAGATCCACTCACCAATTTCAGAGTTCTCAACACCCTGTGCTGCAGCAAACCTTTCACGTCGGATTTCACGCACCTGGTAGATCGAGTTAGTCAAAGCTTGATGCAAAAGGATGGAAAAAATTGTCAGCATTTGATCGAAGAACACAGATATGGAATAAAAGGTTAACATACCTCTAGCTTGATCTGCCGCTACCAAGTTTGTGGCTGTTGGATTGCGACGATGATCCATATTGCGGTGGGCCGGATCAATATGAACCTGTTGGCGAAGATTTGCGTGTTGATTTGTCAAGCGTGTTGAGTTTAAGATCTCGATCTCATCGTTGGTTGGAGCTGTTGCCAAGCTGTTGATTTGGGAAGGAAATGGTGGAGCCATTTGGAAGAACAATGATAGACAGATGAAGGAAAGGTTGGATGAATGCTGATGAATGATCGAGAGGAAAGGGATGGCTGCAGTGAGATGACGTATGAGATGGAACGATACAGTTGGATCTGGCGGTGTCTGATACAAAAGCCAGTAAAATCCAACCCTAACACCCCTCAACCTCCTAAAAAAAATTAAAAAAAAGCAACCTTATTGAGAACGGCTGTAACAGAATGGAATGGGGAAAATCGGAGCTGTAATTTTGATACCGATGAGATAGCTAACGGGTCGGATCTTTGTTTGATCATCTTCATTTTAGATGATGATGTCACAGGCTGTTTATCACTCATCGATTTTCCTTTCCATTCAGTTTACCTTCATCAAGTTCCAACAATTCTTAGTCAAGAAGAGATTAGTATTAAAAAGCTTTATCGTGTTAAGATCTATATTTTGCTGGGTGTCTTAAGATAAAGTCCAATAGCCACTATCTCTCTATTATAAACGGTTATCAATAAAACGGTTTTTTAATTTCTAAATGAGTGATGACGAAGACTTTGATTTTGAAGCTGCTAAGGAAGTTACCGACAAACTGGAACTCCTTACATCTGAATATATCTCAGATGGAGGTTCCAACAGCACTTCAATGGAGACCATTAGATATTCTTTCTCCAAAATCATCCCATATGACGCGCCTAACTGGTATCGCCAATGGTCATCATTCGCGTCGAACCTTCTCAAGATCGACAGAGAAGCAGGACGTACCGTCTACGAAAATGAAGGACCTGTTCCTACCAGGCCTGTTCTATCAGAAGATGACCCGGTCTTTATTTTTGACCCAGCCACGAATCCAACATATCCGGGTGATCAAGTCATTAGCAGCAAACATACGACTGTTCGGAATGGAAGCAACCAACCGAGTAATCGCAATGAAAGCCAACGTCCGGGAGAACATGAAGATCATTCCCGAGATAGAGCAGTTTATGTCCTTTCCCAGAAGGAAATTGATGACGCCCAAGTGGCAAGAAATCTTTTGGATTCAAGGATCGGTAACCTTTCCAGATCTCACTCAGCCACTCCCATTGTCGTTCCTAAAAAACGAGCGCGTAAAAAACATGATGACGAGAACCATAAGAGTGATCCGGAAGAGTACAATTCTTCAGATTCTGATGGGAAGAAAAGGAAAATGGAGAAAAAGTGGGACTGGATGGAACGGAAGGAATCTGGTCCTAGAGCCCGAGCTAACTATTCGGAAGGAGCGATTCGTTTCTCAGATGCAGTTTGAGGCTATTCATCGCACATCAAACAGGCGGTGGCAGGTTTCAATCGGTTTGTCAAACCAAAGAATTTTTCAAAGAATTTATCAAAGGAGCTGCTTCAGGGGGATTACATCGACTTACGACGCATCAAAGGAGAACTCTTGGCTTCGAAAAAAGGTCAAGCTGCTCCTCTCACTTTGGCAACGAACACAAAAGACTTGGAGCTTCGAAACAAACCGATGTCAACTAAGCTCATGGACGCGCAAGAATGGTTTTTCTATTTCGACATTCTGGAGCAAACTTACCAAGAAGCATTTCCAAGCTGTTTCCAAGATTTCGAAAAATATGCAAAATTCATCAAAAATCAGTTTATGTCCGGTGCAACGAAAGCTAACTGGACTTGCGTTGCGGAGTATGATGCAGCAATTCGAGAAGAATTGGCAATCGAACCAAGCTTATCATTCGCGGATTGGAATCACCCGTCTCTGGCGTCACTTTCAACACGGTTCATGTCTCGAGCTTTTGAGGAACAACATGTTCCAGTGGCTTCGACGAGTGGGCGCCAACCTTTCCAATCTTTGTCGCGTATGGTCAAACCTTTTCAAAATCAAAACTTCACTCCGAATCCAACTTCTCCATTGTATTATAAGCACACTTATAAACATGGGGGCGTCCACCCTGTCGAGGACACTAGGAACATGCGGGATGAAGAAACTTACTGCTTTGCTTACAACCTTGGGCATTGCTCGCTTGGCAAGGGTTGTCCCCGCCAACATCGATGTGTTGGTGTTTCTCTTATTTTTTCTATTCTTAATTTATACTTGTATGCAAAGGTTTTTCCATGAATCTTAAGAATTCTGACATCTGAGTTATTACTTTTGCAGAACGTCAGAGGATGTAAAAACAGAACTGATCATGAAGGAAAAGATCATGGAAAGCAATGATTCATCTTCGATGGAAGGGTAGGTATTCTTTATTTATATTCAGGATAGAAAGGGTTGAATGAGACATTAGCGCCAGAAACTGACATCTAAGTATTTATTTAGACCATCATCAAAAATGGATATCGCTGATGAGGAAGAGAACTCGGAAAACATTTCCCAAAAATTCCTTCGAGGGTATGTTTGGGATGGTGTGAATCCTTTGGGTTCATCTCCGGCAATTGAATCCAGCATTTACGCTAAACCCTTCCCAGACCCCCCTCCTCTATCGGAAGACATAAACGCAGCTTACGCGTTGAAACAATATCACTACCTTTTCAAAATTATCACTCCAATTAAAATTGACAAGCTTGAAACTCTCCTAGTCCGTCATCCCAATAGACCATTCGTGAACTCGGTCTTAAAAGGTCTACGCCACGGTTTTTGGCCATGTTCTTCACTTCCAACGTCGGAAATCCAAGAAATTCCAAATCATATTTCGAGCGACGAGCATCAACAATTATTAGAAGAACAAGTTCAACCGGAAATTGAAGCCGGTAGATATTCAGAAGAATTCTCAACACTTCTAGAAGGCATGAAAGTGATTCCATTGTTAATGGTTTCTAAGAAGAATTCAACAAAAATGCGTGTGTGTTCAAACTTAAGTGCCGGTGTCCCTTCACCAAATGATTTAATTAACAAAAAGGACATCAAGCCAGCATACGATTCTCTTAAAACATTTTTGCCTTACCTTATTCAAATGAAAAAAGAATTCAAAGAGGTTATCTTATTTAAATCAGACATCGAGAACGCCTTTCGAACAATGCCTTTACATTTTCAATATCAATTACGACAAGTAATGAAAATCAAGAAGAAGCATCGAATGGACCACTGTTTGACATTTGGCTCATCAGCCTCACCATTCATATGGTGTGGTGTCTTTTCTCTAGTTCTTTGGATTGCCGAATTTGTGTTCGAAATCAAATATTTGAACAACATGATGGACGATGTTTGGGGAGTGTGCTCTGCAAAACATTTCACCACATTCAAAGGTCACCGTATCCCTCTTCCACAAGCTAAGCTCTTGAATCTTTTTGATATCCTCGGTTTCCCGTGGGTTTGGAAAAAACAAATCCACGGAACATGCATAGAGATAATTGGCCATGTGGTGGACTCGGAAAGAATGCTTATGTATTTAGAACCAGAGAAAAAATCCATCTTAGTGAAACAACTAATTGATTTTGTTTCAGAACCGAAACATTTGCTAAAAGATTGGCAAACGATTCTAGGTTCAGCATCTTGGGCCTGCACTTCGATGCCATGGGGTCGTTTCGCGCTGCAAAGCTTATATGAGAAGACTGGTGGAAAAGCAATCAAACTTCTTCATATTCCTTTAAATAAAGAAAACCAATCAGACATTAGATGGCTGATTAACTACTTTGAGAATGCAGATGGAGTTCAAGTCCTTTCAATGATAAGATGGGGCTTGCAGGACGCGGACTCAGTCTTTTTTACCAACGCATGCATGACAGGCATCGGAATTTGGGAACCTGGCCCTAGAATTGGTCGTTATGCGATCATCCCGCCTCCACCTAGAAACATCTATTGGGCGGAGCTCTTCGGTGTGATTTCAGCAATAGAGATCAGCATTAGGAACGGTAGTAAACGAATCTTCATTTACACTGACAGTCATCTTGTATTTGACCTTTTCAGTTCACATTGCCCTAATAGAATTGTTAGACCTCTATTCAGGCACGCGGTTAATTGCTTATTGGAAGCGAAAGCTGATTTAAAAGTTATGCACATCTCAAAGAATTTCAATAAGAAAGCCGACGAATTATCTCGCCAACACTCAATCCTATCCGAAAAAGATTCAGATAATTTATGTCATAAAATCGATGCGATTTCATCCTTACACTTCTTTCTTAATTCATCTCTTCTATCCGGAGGGAAAGATTCTAACCTTTTCACTTACAATTCTCCTGTTATTCCATGGGCAGATCAAAGCAGAAGAATGATGCTCTAAAAAACATCACATTAGTCGAATTACGAGCGTTATCAAAGCAAGATAAACGCCAAACAGTCTGCAAATCTTCTCTTATCAAATACATGTGTGGTTTTAAAAGTTTCTCAAAATTCTGTGTCCAATTTCATCAGCCGTTTATCCCAAATGTACAAAACTTATGTGATTATGTCTCTTATACAAGTCGAAAGATCTCGCCAAGATCGGTTCAAGCCTATTTAGTTGGGATCGGTCATATCTTCAATTTAAATTTTCCTTCTGTCCTTTGCGAAACGAGACATCAAGATGTTAGAGGAGTGATGAAACATTGCTTGATGGAGTTTTCAGAACCGGTGTTAAGAAAACGGCCACTCACAGTGGATCAACTAGAACTAGTGGTATCAAAGTCATCTTCCTCTTTTGACGAAAAACTCTTCCTAGCGTTATTGGGTGTTGGTTTCGCGGGTCTTCACAGATTAGGAGAACTGACTATACCTGATTCAGACAATTTATTTGACGCTAGAAAACTTATCCTTTGGTCTTCGGTAAAATTCTCAAAATGCGGCCAATTTGTTCAATATGATCTTCCTTATTCAAAATCCGACTCAAAATTTCTAGGTTCTCAAATTGTGTTCAGAAAGTTTGTGAACACGACAGCATGTCCAATTCGTCTATTAAAATCTTATCTACGCGCCAGGGATACGAATTTCATCTCTTCAACGGCTTTATTTTTAACTTCAAAAGGCAATTACCCGACTTGTTCATGGTTCCTCAGCCGCTTCTATTCTTTTTTCGACAAAAGTTTTTCAGGACACTCTCTACGTTCCGGCGGTGCAACAGCGTTAGCACAGGCGGGGTTTTCGATGGATGACATAAAAAGCGCCGGGCGTTGGTCATCCGACGCTTTTCTAATTTATGTTCGTGGCCATGTTGCGTTACGCTTACCCGGTAGAAACAACCATATAATCGGGCATTCATCGCACATTGGAGCCAAAGTTTCCTTTTCGTAATAATTTGTGAGTCAGTAGAAAATTGTTTGGACTGGTCTATGGTTTTATACCTGGTCCTGTGTCGGTCAATGGTTGCATTCAACCTTTTTATTCATGTTCGAGCCGGATCTGAGGCTTTATGCCTGATTCCTTTCTTGAGTTTTCTTAGGCTTTAGGCCGGTTTTGGGTGCTATCAAAAGCTTGTCATGATATTGAAAGCTGACTTTGCTGTTTTGTTTATTTTGATTTTTTTCGTTTCCCCCTCTCCTTCTTCACCACTCTTTCCATACCGGTTTTTCATAGGCGGGTCGGAGAGGGGGGTTGTTGTTCTCATGACAGGAATTTACCCCGGGCAATTCCGCCTGGGATTTTCACCCAAACACCTTTGTCTCTGACTACTTTAGTATTTTCACTAAAGTATCATAGTAAGTTTTGTGTTCCCATTTCTTGACGTTGGTAACTTGTTATTAACAGAATGGAATGGGGAAAATCGGAGCTGTAATTTTGATACCGATGAGATAGCTAACGGGTCGGATCTTTGTTTGATCATCTTCATTTTAGATGATGATGTCACAGGCTGTTTATCACTCATCGATTTTCCTTTCCATTCAGTTTACCTTCATCAAGTTCCAACAATTCTTAGTCAAGAAGAGATTAGTATTAAAAAGCTTTATCGTGTTAAGATCTATATTTTGCTGGCCCTCCCTCCCTTTGTGGTTCCCTTAGTGTTATGTTTTCGTTTTAGTAGTTTTGGTTATGGGTAGCTAAAAAAAAAAAAAAAAAAAAAACATTATTTTCCGTTTGATTTCATCTGAGTTTATTTTTTATTCTTTAATGGTAGTTTATATTTTTATCAAGAATGGCGGATATTTTTTATGGTTCTAGTTTTCGCAATTTTTTAGCAGTGATGTTTGTTATTAGGCGCGTTAGTTAGAGCATCCGCACTCGTGCGGTAAATCGAGTGCGGTAAGGTTAAATTTAACGCAACCGCGGGGTCTTTTCCGCACCGGTGAACAATTAGCCCCGCGGTAGTTAATTTTTCATCAGTTTGCGTTAGCGAATCGGTAAATCTACCGATTGGCTAACGCATGCGGTAGCACACATCACGACCTGTTCACAGCAACTACAACTCCAAAAACTCAACTCAGCCCAATCTCCAATACCAAAGTCAACAACAAACATCGTCTTTTCACCTCTCTCACCCAGTCACATGAATTGAATCAAGACCTTTTAACACCAATCGATGTTTTTACGATTGTTTTTTTTGTTTTTTTGTTCTAAAATAGGTCGTTTGAAAATCTTCAACTCGACTTCAAACCAATCGAATCAATATGAAGAATTTCAGACTTCACATATGTATAGAGATAGATGAGAAAATTGAATTCTAAAGACTAATGACTGGAAGACTTTTAAGATCAAGAGATACAAACCAAACAGTTGAAAAAAGCTGAATCAAACATTAAAAAAAGTTTGGATTGGTTCAGATTGTTCATCTTTCTTGTGTAGTTTCAAATCTTTATAATTTTCACAAGATCAATAGATGTATTCAAATATAGCCTTTGTTTTCTTAAACTTGAAATCGTACTTGAAAAATTGAATGTTACCTTACTGCATGACCACTGTGGAGCACATGCATTATCGGTAAAGTTACAAACGTTACAGTGCTACTAACACAAACGAGTGCGAAATTTGGCTGAGTTAAGTCATTTTTTGCTTAATGTAGCGGTTGTTACCGCACGTGACCAAGTTAACAACCGCAAACGAGTGCGGATGCTCTTAGTTATTTTGTTATGTCCGCTGGCCACCCCGTAGGGGGGTTGTTGTTCTCATGACAGGAATTTACCCCGGGCAATTCCGCCTGGGATTTTCACCCAAACACCTTTGTCTCTGACTACTTTAGTATTTTCACTAAAGTATCATAGTAAGTTTCGTGTTCCCATTTCTGGAAGATAGAAAACGTAAGGTTTTCAGTGGTTGTGATAGAAGTCAGGTACCTGTACACTTCAGGGAAACTAGGCAGCCCTTGCATTACCAAGGACCAAGGATAGTTGAGCATGAAACATATAAGCAAAACAGGGATCTGTTGAGAAATAAAGAAGAACAGACAGACATGGTCCAGCGGAAGATATGTCGCGATTTTGTTGTCTAGGGTTTTTGCTCGATGCTTTGCTAAGTAAAAGTAGCTACCTGTTGAAGATCAAAACAAGTTTGCATGATCTCAAAATGGTCTCATTCATGCAGACTTATGGGAAGATGACTTGGCGTCTGTGTAGAAGATGCAGAATTCGAAGTAACGTAGGCCCTCGATGGAACAAGGCACAAAGTCAATTGTATGAGGCCATTTGTTTTTCAAAGCACTGTATTTGGGTACGGCGACGACTCTATGTAGACTCATATTTTGCAGCACCTGGAAGCAACATTACAAAAAAACCCTTTGTGGGTGTGCTATCACATACGAAACTTGTAACCTTTACAACTGTGATGAAGATACAACGATAAAGAGGAGCGCCAGGCAGGTATGAGACCGACTACACGTTAGACGAGCTGAGCGGCAATTTTTCCACGGACAGATTCAGAGATCGCCTTTTCCACTTGAGAAGCAGTAGCGTCAATAAAGATCCGAATTCTACCATCTGGTAGAATTTCTGCTTGAACTAGATCAAGCGTGGGGACGAGCCACGTGGCACCGCAATGAGAGACTAGAGTGAAGCAAGTAACTTGATCAGTTTATGAGGCCAGCTAGAAACTGGTCTGGTAAGCTCACTTTTGTCATGAGAATGGGAAGTCGAAACGGCAATGGTCTTTCCACCAGCAGCAACACCAGCTTGAATGCCAAATGGCGAATCCTCAACCACAAGGCAGTTCTTGGGCTCAAAGCCCAACGTTTCGGCGGCGAGAATGAAAGGATCCGGCTAAGAACGATTGAGTGACATTGTTTAGTTCTTGAAGGGCTGATTGCGGTAAAAAGAAAATCACTGACAAAAGGCTTTCCCCGCTTCAAGCGTGGGTCGTCAGCAGTGACCGTCACTTTTGGCAAGCTGATACCAACCCGTTGGAGGGCACCATGACAGTGAGTAACGGCAGCGGAAGTTGCAATGGCAAACCGATCGACCGGAAGCGAGTCGGTCAACTTGCGCACTCCTGGGAGGATTCTCACGGAGCGATCCTGTAACAAAGACAGTGCTTGGTGTGATCAGTAAGGCTGAGCGATTGAATGACAGCTTGTGATGTGTTGCAACTTACAACAAGGTCGGAGACATCAATCTCAAGCTCGCTGTCAGATATCTCATCCTCAAACACTTCTTCCGCAGCCGAGGCGTCGAGAGCAGATGACTCCTTCTCAGCACTGTTGACCTCTGGCGCGGTCTTGTCCGTAGTGCTTAGAGCCTTGATCCCCATGGCCTAAAAGGGGAGCATAGGGAATGTTTTGTTGAGTGAATAGCTTAGATCAACAAACGTCAGAGGGAGTGCAAAGCTTACTGCCATTCGCGAGGCAACTCCTTCGGCAGTAATACTGTTCGAGAGATTTGACTTGCGACGGGGCTTGTTTGCGTCACCTGGTTCACCGTTTGCAACGAAAGAGGCGGCACGTGAAGCGCGTTTGCTGGATGCGGCGCTGGATCGGCGAGATTTCACTTCGACTCCGTATTCGTCTGCTTGACGCAAAATTTCGATCTCGAATTCTTTAACATGGGGTTGCATGTCGGCATCCGACATCTTTCGAAGATGAGGGTAAAGATCCTTCAAGTTGTCCATTACACGACGACCATGAGTTTCTTCAATAACTTCATCGGGATCCCTTTGGATTTTTTTGGCCACAGCCGCCCATGCAGACTCGATGGCAGGGATGGAGTCTACCAAGGTACCGTCCATATCGAACTGAAAATGACATTGGTTGTTAGGAAATCTCGAATTTGTGTAATCGAAATATAGTAGCTTACCAACACGGCATCAACGATAAATTCCGCTTTGTTGTGGGCGGAGTATGAGGCACATAGATTGAGTTCGGCCATGTTTTTAGTGTGGAACGGAGTTAAGAGAAAGAGGAACGTTGATAAAGGCGCTATGTTCTAATCAATGTTGAGCAGGGACAGATGAAGTAGCAGAGCTTAAAAGGCAGTCGTGTAAGGTGGGTTTGCAAAATGTGGTGGTAGCAAACGAGCGGTAAGGGCTACGATAAGAGACGGATTTATAGGTAATAACATCTCTGGCGCGAAGTCTCACAAGCTGGAAGTTTGATGACGAGGAGGCGATTTAGCTCGCCCAAAGAAACCTCAGTATATTTATCTGTCGCACTAGTAACGGGTCTCGAGTGGGCAAATACCGGGAGCGGTTACCATTGCTTTCGTGTAATGATAAAGACACGAATGTTGTTGCGATAGAAACGAGGAGCATCAAGAAGGGATTTCATCAGGAAACAACTAGCTCTTCAGTGACGTACTAGTTCCTCCGAGAAAGGTCGGAATTCATGGTCCTCCGACGTCAAGCAGGGATTTAGTCCAAGCTCGAAACAGTTGTTAACAAAGATAATTGAAAATGTATCTTCTTAGACCATAGATGTATGGTTAAGGAGCCAATAACCAATATCCACTCTCGATTCATGAGGAACCTGGTGAATGCGTGCAAGTAGGAGACGTATCTGACCTATAACCTTGAAGATACCGAAACAGGATTGTCAGATATGATGTCAGCTTGGCTTGCTGATTCACCGATGTTTTGGGTAGGTTTTCTTGTTACATTACGTACAACTCTGCAATAGCAGCTCACTATGAAGCCGCCAGTATCGTATATGTGGAATCGAACTATTTACTTAAATGGTTTCGACAAGTTTAATTGTGCAGCTCATCGTTTCATCTTTTGCTATTACATATGACCCGAGTAGGTTTCATTCATTCCACACGCATCTATGTGAATTGGACTAGCCTTTTGTTGAGCTACAGGATTGAAAAAGTTGGATTGAAATTGAAGTGAAAAAAGGTCGAATGCAACGAAGCAATATGTTGACTGATTCAACTTTCTGAAGATGGGGGATAGACAATGTGAATTTCCGCAAGGTGATCAAACAAACTGGACAGCGTTCGAAAAATCTGGTTAGTGAGACACAATTTATTCCATAGCTGCAAAATCTATAAGCCTCATGACAAAATGCAATGTAAAACGCTCGGTGATCGTAACAAACCAGTCATCAAGCACCCGTTGTGCCCTCATCGGTGGATCGGTGGAACAAACAGTCTGAAGGCCAGATCTGGCCTGCGATCTGGACAATGTTGGTATAGAGCTGGCTGTACTTCTGATGTATAGAGCCAGACAGTTGAATCATAATCTCCAGTTTGTAAAGGATGCAATGACGCGGCGAGGTGGCGCCTCAAAAAGTAAGAAAAAATCCTCATGACATTACAAAGTGGTATGATGTTGATCAGGCAAGCAGACAGAAACCCCCTGGGGTGAGCGACAGATAAGAAAATCGATCGCTACGGTACAATGATGATAGAGATGGAAACATGAGAGAGATGAAACGATGAGAAGCGCGCCAAGAAAGTATGAAAGTGTGCCAAGGTTATACCAGCTGAGCGGCAATCTTTCCACGGACAGATTCAGAAATGGCCTTCTCCACCTGGGCAGCGGTAGCGTCAATGAAGATTCGGATTCTACCATCTGATAGGATTTCTACTTGAACGAGTTCAAGGGTGGGGATGAGCCAAGTGGCACCACAATGCGAAACTAGAGTGCAAGAAATGATTTGTCAGTGAAGGTGATTGTTGAAAGATACGTAGTGGAAGGAACGCACTCTTGTCATGGGAGTGAGAGGTGGACACAGCGATAGTCTTTCCACCGGCTGCAACACCAGCTTGAATACCAAATGGCGAATCCTCGACAACGAGGCAGTTCTTGGGCTCAAAGCCCAATGTTTTAGCGGCGAGAATGAAAGGATCCGGCTAAAGGTTACATAACACGCTTTAATACTTGTGAACTGCTTATGGCTAAGCGTAAATGACTCACGAAAGGCTTGCCTCGCTCAAGGCGAGGGTCGTCAGCAGTGACCGTCACTTTGGGCAAGCTGATACCCACACGTTGGAGGGCACCATGACAGTGAGTAACGGCAGCGGAAGTTGCGATGGCAAATCGATCGGTGGGGAGCGAGTCGGTCAACTTGCGAACTCCTGGGAGGATTCTCACAGAGCGATCCTGAAAGAGAAGGCATTCAGAAGGATAAGTGAATGAAAACAGCATCTGCGAATAGGTAGGGGCTTACGACAAGGTCGGAGACGTCAATCTCAAGCTCGGTGTCAGATAGGTCGTCCTCAAACACATCTTCGGCAGCCGATGCGTTGAGAGCGGACAACTTTTTCTTGGCTAAACTTTCTGCCAGGGAGGGCTCTGTCGTAGGCTTGTCAAGGGACTTGATCGATGTGTTGGAGTTGGTGGTACTTAAAGGCTTGAGGCCCATGGCCTGGGAGTAACAGAGTAGAATGTGTGGTTAAGTGAGCAACCCAAATCAAGGGAGTTTAAAAAAAGTGTAAGGCTTACCGCCATTCGAGAGGCAACTCCATCTGCAGTGATGCTGTTCGAGAGATTCGACTTGCGGCGGGGCTTGTTTGGCTCAGCTGGGCTGGACGTCTCAGCTGGGCTGCCGACGAAAGAAGCGGAGCGCGAAGCACGCTTGCTGGATGCGGCACTCGATCGACGAGATTTCACTTCGACTCCGTATTCATCTGCTTGGCGTAAAATTTCGATCTCGAATTCTTTGACATGGGGTTGCATGTCGGCATCCGACATCTTTCGAAGATGAGGGTAAAGATCCTTCAAGTTGTCCATTACACGACGACCATGAGTTTCTTCAATAACTTCATCGGGATCCCTTTGGATTTTTTTGGCCACAGCTGCCCATGCAGACTCGATGGCAGGGATAGAGTCTACCAAAGTTCCATCCATATCGAACTGCAAAGGATACAAGATGTTAATAAAATCCCAAACAGAGGTAGAGGTGATCGCTAACCAAAACAGCATCGACGATGAATTCCGCTTTGTTGTGGGCGGAGTATGAAGCGCAGAGATTAAGTTCAGCCATGTTAGTATGAGGCGGATAAGCTAGAGTTCACGAAAAAAGGGTGGGTGGAGGTGGTGTTAATGTGTTGATCGAAGGTGAGCAGGGACAGATAAAGTGATAACGTTGCCGAGCTCTCGTTTAGGTGAGTGTTGTCTTGGTCAAAAGATGTAGAGGCAAATGTTAAGCTGGTGAAGGGATGTTTGTTTCTGGTGTGGGATGGAGACAGCAGTTAAGGCACGAGAAAAGCCGCCTTTAATAGGAGATTTCATTTCTGGAACACACCCAAGCCCGAAGCTTGGTAGTGGGCGGTGTGGCTCGGTCAAAGACCTGGCCAAGTTTAAAATTCCACATGGCCTGATCACATCTATTACATCACGGAACCATAGATGGCGGATGGACTATTGCGAGCTCACGGGCGCGCCGTGAAGAAGGGGGGTGGGAGGGTGGTTGAAGCTGGTTGAAGATTGGAGTCGACTCCCGGCATCAAGTCAAATTGAAACAAAAACGGTTCAGCAGGATTCAGCACGTCACCTAATCTTTTCAAACCGGTCTGGATCCCATCCGAATATTTCCTTCTCGCTTGTAACGAAAGATAGTCGCCATTCAGCTCAGCTAGTCTAGACCTGCGCCTTAGCTCGAAACTCTGCCGAATCCTCGTGTACCCTGTGGTGCTAGAGAAAATCCTGAAACTCGTTGGGCGGTTGAGCAATGGCGAGCACAAAACATTCCGATTATGTAGCTGAATGCGCTTCCAATGACGTCAGTGACCACCACATATACTTCTTATTATCCCCTAATGACGGGGACACGTCCTAGCACTCACTGACCGAGCTGTCATCACGATGACTCTTTCCACGCGTATGCAGCTTGCCCTGCACAAAGAAGCAGCCGGTATCTTGCAAGAATAGTAATCGATATCTATATGGAGATGATATTTAGAACGAGCTTTCCGTTGGCAGCTATGACAAAATGGAGATGTTGAAGAGTAATAGGTGTTTGAAGACCAGCATTGATGATGAAGAGAATTTACCCTAATGAACGAAATGACACCATGCTCAAGGTCCAACGTGGCAATTCATCCGTCACCCTAGTTATTTATATCGACATGGACTCACTGTCTCCGTTTACTCATAGCCGCCATGCTTCCCTAAAGGCAGTGACTGAAGAGACTCCTCCGGCTGACCTGTCCCTAAGAACAGACCAATCAAGTTTCTATCCAGTGCTGTTAGTCGCCGTCAGCAAAAACAACCAATAAATCCTCACACCATATCAGTAATGCCTGATCATCATGCAGCCATTCAGAGCCTCAGCCTCTGGCATTATTCCCAGAGGGCGGCGAGATTTGACGCGGTGATTAGGATCCGCGGTGACCAATCCATGTTCACACGGGCGGCGTAGACCCTTGCGTGCCGAAGACGCACTTGTCCGCACTTTTTTTCTTTCAAAAAAAGTGCCTTTGGTTACATTTATTAACACTATCTAAAACGTTCTTGTAACAAGTGGAGACTTATTTGAGCTTAGAAAGGGGGCCATCTAGTCCGGACAATGAGTTTCGCTTTCTTTAGGATGTAGTTGATTCTTTCTTTTTTTTGGGACCTTCTGTCCTGTCGTCTTAAATTTTTAAAAGCTGTCCTACCCTTGTGGATGTTAGGAGAAGTTTTTTTGGACTTGATCTGTGTCTATTTAGCACACCCGCAAGAAAATGGTGAACCATTAAAATTTCTCACCTTTGTGCAAGCACCTGCAAGCACGCCCAATCAAGTAATTCAGCCATTATTCAGGGGAAGTCAAAGTCATAATATAGCAACTACAAACTTGTGGTCTCCTCAGAGCTGAGCAGGCATTTCATACGCCCAGCTTTGGGATGATCCCGGAGCGGGGCCACTGTGGCAGCCCGCTGTACCCCGTGAGGCGGAAGCCCCGTCAGCCCGCGCGGAGCCGCTTGAACGTTGGGTTGCGGCTTCAAGTCTACCCCGCCTTAAATTTCTATCCAGACAACACCATTCGAACATCAATTTACCCACGAACTTGACATCCGGAACAAACATGGTACACTCCCAACAACAGCCTTCCACCAGTGGAACTCGTCCTATTCCAAACTATGGTGCAACAGCTTCGAGTAGTCAAGCCACTCCTAAACCAAAACCAATCATCAATGGATCCAAAATCGAACCTAAAGTATGGTTTGCAAATGAACGTACTTGGCTTAATTGGTGTCGAACTGGACTTTTACTTGGAACTTTTGGAATCGCACTGGTCAACTGCTCAGTGAGAACTTCAATCACTGAGATGGATACCCTCACTAGAAAGGACATCTGATCTCGTTGTCAATTAGCCTTCCACTGGTGCTCGTCTTCTAGGTGTGGTATATACTGCGATCGCGGTGGCAACAATAAGTTATGGATGGATAGTTTACCAGAAACGAATTCGAATGATTAAAGATAAATTCCCAGGCCATTTTGGTACGCCATCGTTTGTTGCGCTTCACGAGAAGTGATCTGTCAACGTAGGCTTATCGTTGTTTCCTGAATGTCGTGATGTGTTTTTTTGTAGACGAACTGTTAGCACCAGTCTTCATTGCATGTGCTCTCTTTCTGGCTATCTTGTTGAATTTTGTCTTTCGAGCAGTTGACCGGTAAGTCTTAATTTAATGACTACCTCTTATCCCCAACAAAATCTTCACATCTAGTAAATCTGATTTATTGACTTCCATGAATCATTTTTTTACAAAAAGGGAAAGACACCGTGAAGGTGGTGACGTTCCCAAAGCACCTTGGATTGCCGCTCCTGCGGGATACTATTCACAAGCATGACATGTGTTCGAGTTCTCCTCATCTGAATTTTCATCAAGCGCCCTCATTTTGTCTAACTGTTTATCATTGTAATGCATTTCATTGGATCTAATTAAGTCATTTGTTTCTTCATCATTGTTTTGTGTATCTGGAGTAAGTTTGATCTCAATTTGTTTTTGCTTAATGTCACTTGCTTCACCCCATGCAACATCTTATTATGATCTTGCAGCTCATAATTGTCATCATTATCGGGAGCCCGTTTTGCTAAACTTGAGGAGTTATGAATTCTATTGTTAGCTGGACATTTCAAAGCTCTGTACGAACGAATGACTTGCAACATGGTCATGGAAGTACTGTCAAACTATTCACACCTCGTTCAATTCGACTGAGTGTTCAGGAACGAGTGAAAGATTTTCGAGAATCTTTCAAGGGCATATCTGTTGTCTAGCCAGTGATCTCAGTAGAATAAAGTAGTTAGATAAGTTGACCAAAACACGAAGGGTGAGATGAGCACGTAGAGTATGCTAGGTCTCTTGGAGATTGAAAAACTATCACCAGCGCGCTCTGGCCATGAGTGGGCAATCATTCAAGGATCTTATGGCTTACTGGGATGTTACAGCCCTTTGCATGATTGATGACTTTGGAGAAAAAAAAACCTTGAGTTTCAACAAAAAAAACCTCGAGTTTTTTGAAAAAGTGACCGAGTTTTTGGAAAACCTACTGAGTTTTTCAAAAACTCATTAACTTTTGAAAATTTTAAGAAAAACGCATTGACTTTCTCAAAAACTCGGTAGTTTTTTGAAAAAACTCAGTCACTTTTTGAAAAAACTCAAGGTTTTTTTGTTGAAAACTCAAGGTCTTTTTTTCTTCAAAGTCATCAATCATGCAAAGGGCTGTAGTGAATACAATTATACCAACGAGTAAATTCAAGTACATCTTTACCACTGATATGGGCACAGATATGAATATAACGGTACACCTATTGTGTGGGGTCTTGCACATCTAGGGGGTCAAAACAGGTTAAAACACAATATGTACACCAAACTGATACCTTGAGCTGTCTTCCAGAAGATCTAGAAGTCAAATCCTACTACTTTCATATAAAGATGTCTTTGCTCAGTAGTCTCAGATAAGTCAGTCAAATTTCCCGACTACAAAATTTTCTTCCTACTTCAGCTGCTCTCATTCCAATGTTTGAACGCTCTACATATCTTGTATATTGTGTTTACAATTTATCCATCAGCCTTACATGAGTTCGTCGATAGATACTCAACTGATCTTGAATGTCTATACCCCTCAGATGGAAGTTTTGAAGAAGTTGAAATTGTACAGTCGTTTAAGAAATGCTTGCCCGGGGAATCAGTCTGGTTCGAATTTGGCACGGTTGTTGTGTTTACCCTTTGGCAAAACGAGTCCGCTCCCTCATTTCACCAGCAAGGGCACCAGCGAGCGAGGGACTTAGTTAAGTTTGCGTGCAGTCGCATTATGTACATACACATTGCGATGGAACAAAACAGAATGTTCAAGCTCTGTCTTGTCGTCTTCCGTCGTCTCCCGTAGAGACTGATTGTAAGACTACTCTGCGTGTCAAAGACTTGGTGCGCTGGAGATGGCAAAATACAGCATAAACAGTCATGGACATCAGGTCTCACGAGTCGACTAAGTTTTATCATGTTTCCAGGGTTATTTAAGGTGAACGGCTAACGATATTATCCTAAACATTGTCACTAAGATGAATAAAGCAGAGTACGGCAAGACCATGGGATTGGCTTGAATAAACTTGTAAGTCCCTCACCCCTCGTGAGGCCTTGCTTGAGGAGTGAGGTGCCTATTCGACTCCTTGATATAGCTTGTGACTTTGTTGGCATGATGAACGGCCCACGGAGTCGGTTTGAGAAACATCACTATCCTTAAGCTGGAGCTTACATAGAGGGTTTTATAACCAACTAGGTTGATGAAGAAATCAGTTCTGGAAGAAGTTTGCAAGAGAAAGGATACCAAATTCTGATATAAATTCGCTCAGTATCATGTTATGAACCATCCAACATCAGTTCCCAACTTGATAATTGTCCTTCCCAAATCAAAACAGCTTCAAAGCTATTCAAATATCTTATAAATCATTGACGTTCGTTTTTGTCATTCACTAAGCTTGAAGGTTTGTGATTCCATATCGGCTTTATTTTGATCTACTCATCTTGCAAGTAGACTTCATGTCTAAGACCACAGATCCATCAACAACAAATCCCGATCATAATCTACCTTTTCACCAACAGTTGACTCAGCCAATCAACCAAAAACTAAACCAACCTCCTTGCACACCCGCTCCCAAACGCAGTCCGTGAGTAATCATCCCATTTTCTTGAAGTTTACCCTTGATCAAAAACTAAAGTCTGTCAATGCACAATGATTGTGTCAAGGTTTAGAATCTGATTTCCTCCTGTGCTACCAGAATTATTTGACGAGTCAATTGATATTTGATTTTTTTTGGTCAGTCATCTTGAAACAAAATTACGGTACTCAAAGCTGTGCATAGTTTTGTGTGTATAGTTTTTTTGGCCCGAATATACTTTTTTTTGCAACTATACACGACCTGGGAAAAGCATATTTTGGTTGAAGTTTAGCCACCAGCATCTGATCAACAAACACAGATATACATATGGGGAGCTCAAAGCAATGTAGTTTTTTTGCCCAAATATACTTTTTTTCCCCGCCAAAAAAAAAAGTATATTTGGGCAAAAAAAACTATACACACAAAACTATACACAGCTTTGAGTACCGTAATTTCACACAAATTTGATCAACAATAACTAATCAAATTGGATTACCCTATATATACTCAGTTTGATATCACATCATCACCAATGATCGGAATCCAATTGCGAAAAATTGTTCTACTCAGCTTGATCTTAAGCATTTCAATTATACCAATTATTTGTACAATTATGGAGGATGGAGAAGATATTGGGGGCTTCACAAGGTTTAGTAGATCACGTACTTTGCTTGAAGGTGATGAGGACGGCGGGCGTGGTGCCAGTGAGGATGGAGCCAAGTGTAAACAACGCACCTGTACTTTGCATGCTACATGTAGAGCCCTCGGACTCGGACTCGGGTGTGGTAGTTGTGGTCCAAATGATTACTGTATTGAGGAACCCGAAGGGATATATTAGGGAACAGGCGCAGATTCCACGGCCTTGGCAAGTTGGTAGTACATACTAAGTTATGGTTGTTTTCCTCGGGAATTAGTCTCTTTGGTTTTTAGATACCATGTATCTTGGTTGTACGCGTAACGGCCACAGAGGCAGCTTTTTTGATTAACCTAACTAAGAAAACTTGAGGAATCAGACTGACTACATGATGACAAAGATTTGTGAAAAAAGGCGGAATTCTGTGGGCGGCCTTTGCAACATGTTTGACCCCTTTACAACATTTTAAAACAATACCACTAAAATATCTTGAGATTAATTAAAAAAGAGAGATTGAGAGTTATAAGTTGTAGGGTTGGGAAAAATTTTGACCAACCGGTTTGCAAAACCCATTCAGCCGTAGTTCAATGATTTAAAAATGCTTTCAAGATGGCTAGAAAGCAATATCAAAGCCACCCTTAACCAACCAAAACTTCTATCAATCTTTTTGCTTTGCAAAAATTAGAAATCGGTACGAGTATTGATGGATGGGAATGGGTCGAAGAAAGACGGATCGGATAATGTGGTATACGGGTCACAGCAACCTCATTCTCTTCTCAGACGATGTTCATCATCAATAACTATCAAAAAAGATTGATTTGAACCAATGATGTCAGAGGAAGAGAATGGACGTCTAGGAGTTATGCTGCTGAAGCAAGTTCCCTAGTTCCCCAACAAAGAAATTCAAAGAAAATATCTTATTCTTAGAATTCCATCTCATCACATTATCATTATCCTGATTCCAGTTTTTCTCTACATTCACATAAAAGAAAAATATTTCAGCGATAACATTTTTCATTTACCTCCCACCCGCCCAAGCAGTATAGTATCAGTTTATGTATAGAAAAGAATTAATTATCAAAAAGTTGTGCGCAGATATTATTATGAGTTCAAATGACTTTTTTATATTTTTGTACAATAGCGGGGCTGGTGCGTCAAACGCAAAAACCACCCACAAAACTCTGTCATCATTCTTAGGTCTTCTTGATCAGTCCGGGGGTTTTTTCTCTTTCGTCATGCTTTGTTAGGTTTGCTAATCAAGCACGCCACTGTGGCCGTATAGCGTGAACCACGATACACAAGTATCTAGATCCAAAAAAAAAAGACCCATTCCACACACCAGTACAAAGTGTTTCTTGCACTACACCAAATGACATCTTTACCCAGGGGTATAGAAAAGTAGTGTGGGCATAGAAAACTATGGGTGAAGTGCTTTTCTATACCCATAGATATAGTATCCTCTATGCCTAGACAAACCATTCTGTTCTATACCCACGGATGGAAATATCCACATGACCACAAGGCCTGAATTTAAATCTAGACTCGAAGCCCTTCTTGAGTCTTGTCCAATGGGAAAGCATGTTCCATCAGTCATATTGTGCGCATGTAAAAGGTGTCTGTCAATCTGTGTAAGATTGTGCATACATACTCACATACATTGCTGAACATGGTTGAGGATCTCTTTTATCAGCATAGAATTGTATTTCAGGATAAAAAAATCAAAAAACAGAAAATTGAGATTCTGCGCACTGTAGCACTGCCTTTGGGTCCCAATACATACAGCTGATTCACCGCAAAGAAAATACTCAATTTCTCAATATCAAATATCTTACATAGGTGTATCAAAAGCATTGTTTATTGGTATAGAAAACTACCCTACCAATAGTTTTCTATGCCCACGCTACTTTTCTATACCCCTGGGTAAAAATGTCAATTGTTGTAGTGTTGAGAACTCCAAACACAGCCCCCAGCTACTAGGCTCTGGCAGGCCAGAGATTACCATGGCTTCATGAAAGATTCATGAAAGATTCAGAAAGATTTCAAAATGACTTCAACATAATATCATGTGGGGCCATCTGCCTGTCAGACCACCAAAATTCTGATGTCATCATATGACATCATAAATCTCTACACACCTGCTCCTGTATTCACAGATCAAGAATATATAGTCTATTAAACTTTATCATGTAAATTGACTGAGTTATTGAGGTTTGAAAAAAAATCACGGATAAAAAATACTATTTTTGTAGTATACATAAGACTGGAGTCTTGGATATCTTAAATCTTTATCAATATACATATAAAATAAATTTTATATTCCACTGTACAATACACTTTTCTACATTTTTTATTTTTGCAGCCTTTGTCCAAAAGGCATATTTCTATATATAATTGTGAATTCTACATGAGCAGTCCAATATTTCCTTGATTTGTTGATTGTAGGAAGGATATGAATAAATTGATGGCAGAAACTTTTGGAAATCATTATTTACATTCATATCAGTCTATTTGAGCCTAATTTGGGCCCTGCATTTCATCACAATTTGCCTCAAGGTCAAAGAACTTCAGAAAATCCAACTTCTGTATATAATCCACAATTACATATAGAAATACTGCCCATAGACAAAGGCTTTAGGGAACAGAAATGTGGAGAAACATAATGCAGAAAATCAAGAAAATATGGCTGTTGTTCCTGGTGTTGTGAGCTTCAATCTGAGTATTTTTTTGTATTTTTAGAGTGCATATTGTTGAACGTACTAACAAAAAACCCCGTATTCATCAGATGTATACCTGTAACAGATGCTGAAATTTGGTTCCTCAGATTGGAGAGGACAATTTGAATTCTACAAATGCTCATAAAATTCACAATTCTTGGTCAAAAGACTTCTCTCTCTAAATGTCTTAATAATGATTCAAGGCTTCATTTTCTCTCACAAGGCAGCTATAGTAACTTTGAAATATCTTCTTCAAAGCCACATAGATTCTTCGCAAAGCTGGACACAGCCCCATCACCTCAATGAAAGATCTGGAGACAAAGTTCAGCTTTCTAATGAACCAATAATCGAGTGTTTTCCTTGCCAATTGCAAAAGTTATGAGCATTTGTAGATTCAAATTGTCCTCTCCAATCTGAGGAACCAAATTTCAGCATCTGTTACAGGTATACATCTGATGAATATGGGTTTTTTTGTTAGTACGTTCAACAATATGCACTCTAAAAATACAAAAAAATACTCAGATTGAAGCTCTCAACACCAGGAACAACAACCATATTTTTTTGTATTTTTTGCCCTCCTCCTGACCGCCCAATATTTTTGTATATCAATATTTGTGTTTTCTGCCCAGAAAACATTATATTCTTTGTAGTGTGAGTAAAGTGGATTGGTTTGTACCTGATTTTCCTTTGTGGATTCCATTCGCTGTGGAAGACCCAAAGGTTTGACCGTATGTATATAGCCAAGGTTATTGAATCAAACTTTCCTCGAAAGGTTATCATATGAGCTAGTGTACCCTGATGCATTTCAAGATTCCACTTGGCTGCTTCTGCACCTTCCTGAAGTTCAATGTCTACATCAAATGACTGTAGATTCTTTGCACACATGGGGTTTTCTTCAAAATCAGGTTGTATCTTGTTGTTTTTTCTCTCAAGTCACAAAGCGCAGATAGTGGCACCATATAGCAATTATATAGTGGTTTAACCGTTGCGAAATTGTGAAGAGAATTTTTTGGAGGAGATAGCGGAGCCATAGCTCAGGTTGTGGACGCGCCTTTTTCAAAATCTGGCGCACCAGTGCGCAGAAATTTGACCCAAAATTTTATGAGTCAATCACGGTCAAGCAAAGATATGTCGTAAGTAAGAATCTTGCTTGTAAGTGGAGAAGGGTTTGAATAGATCATTTATTTTGCAAACATAAACAAGAAATAGCGCAACACATACAGATAAATGAGAAAAATAGAAAAAACACAGCCAATCTGATAAACTCACCTATGAGTCAATCACGGTCAAGCAAAGATATGTCGTAAGTAAGAATCTTGCTTGTAAGTGAAGAAGGGTTTGAATAGATGAGGATCAAACCCTGGTGAGACTCATAGGTACTTTAAATAGTAAAAAAAATCACAATAGACACACGGATGCTAAGAGGTAAGAGAAACTGACACAGTAAGACACAGAACACAAATCAAATAAAGAAATATATCAAATAACAAAAATATCAAATAACTAGAATTAGAATTTGATCTTATAACACTATTTCACCTTATGTGTCACATCATAACCAATAACCAACAAATTTTGCCTTGCACCCCCTGTGCGAGGGGTGTGTCGCACCCTCTCTCAAAATCTCATAATTTTTTAGTTGAGAGCCAAGGCCTAACATTTAATTTCTTCTGAATGTGTCTACGTAGATATATTTTTCTGTTCTAAACAAGTAAAATGTCTATTACAATCAGAGTATCAAGAAATTAGATCATCAGCACTCCAGGCTGCACCAGGGCTGTCCGGAATAACAATTGGATCAGTATTTTGAGGAGTACAAGCCAACTTTCTGTTCTCAAACTCTCGGAAGTCAAACAAAGAAGTGATGAATCCGCTCTCATCTATAAAAAGGCTGGGATCGAGCGGATCTATCTGTGCAAAAACTCCATCTTCAAAACTCTCTAATTCCTCTGTCATGATAAATCTATCCTCAGTGAGATCCTTGGTGACATCACATTCAGATTTGGATGAACTTTTGTATGAAGAATTGAATGACTTGATCTTGGATTTTGCCTCGGTGGTAAGGTGCATTCAGATTTGTGAAGTCATCTTCAAAGTGTTTGTCGTCATACTCTGCGACCCTTAGTTTTTGTTGCACCCATGTCCGAAAAAAGGCTTTCAACACCACCTGCGTGTGCAACAACTTGAAGAACTGCAATTGCAAGCCTCTTGAGGGGACTTTGTTGAACTGAGACTGGAAGAGCAAGCCAATAATCAATTGGGTGTGAGTCTACACAAACTATAAACAAAAAGTCAGTTGAGTCTCATAGATAAGTAGAGACTGAACTTACAATTTGTCTCCAGTTGGAATGGTGATTGTGAGTTATAATATCAAACGACTTCATCCTTTATCATGTAGCCTTCCCTTGCTGTGAATTCCCATCGGCTAGCAAGGTTACATACCATCCAGTTGATCTTAAGAAAATCGTATCGGCGAGAGGTAACAGTCGTTTTGAAAACAGGATCAAGAAAAAAAGCAACAATGTAAACGTCATCCTGAAAGACCTTCGATCGAGCGTGTAGAACACTTTTGCTGTATTGTTTGAACGGTGTGTATCGGCTGTAGACATCAATCTTCAAAAAAGCACAGTAAACGTTGAGGACCTCTTTCCAGATGTCGGAAAGAGAAGTGTGTGCATGCTCCAATCGGCCAATTGTGTCTACAACAGGCTTTAAGACTGTGATGAGAGCCTGGTTAGCGGTAAGGTGGTCATGATTGACAATGACGGCTCGGGCTTGGTGAGATATGTTCGATGAGTCAAAGGAGGGGTTATTGTTTGCTTCAAGCGCTTTCTTGAATCCTTCTTCATGTTCAGCCACACAAATGCAAACTTTTGCCATCAAAAACCACTGGGTCTCACAAGCAGTTGTCAGACCGTGTTGGACTTTGTTTGCTTCGCGCCAAGTTTCCAAGAACTCGGCCCAAAAAGTGGACTTTGTAAAAAAATTGACCAATATCTTGTTTGATGCCACAACATCTTTCATCATTTCATGAGATAGTATGTCTTTTGTGATCAGGTTGAAGACGTGTAAACAGCAGTTGATCCCAATGACATGCGGATGATCTTTTGTTATATTTTTCTGTAATAAGTATAAGTCAGATAATGAATCGAAGAGCTTGTGGACATAGAAGAGGCTTACTCGTAAGCTAATCATTGAAGTAGGAGAGTCAGTCACAACTGCACAAACTTGTGACCAATTGACACCCTTCTTATTGAGGGCCTTGTTCAATGCTGTTTGGGTGTTTGCGCTAGTATGCCGCTTAGAATGCAGATCAAGTACTTCGATAAATTCCTTGATCTCGGTACCTTTGAGAGCCAGGACAGCGTAGATGCTAGACTTCGAGCAATCAGTCCACCCATCTAGAGATATACTGAGAAAATTTTGATCCTCTAAGAGTCTAAGAACTCGAAGTTTGTTCTTTGCATGTAACATTGGGAGTATTGATTCCGAGAGAGCAAAACAGGTGGGGACTGTGTAAGAGGTAACACAAAGCTCTTGCTGATATTGAATAAAATAGGGGTTCTCAAGGAACCGGAACGGAAGATGACCGGATATGATTGCCTTGAGTAAGAGCTCATGGAGATGCTCAGTTTTCTCTTTGCACATTGTACTGAAATGATGAAGTGTGACTTGATCATCATTTTTAGGCTTCTTGAAGCCAACATTGAGCACTAAACAGCTATTGTCCAAAGGCCTCTTGGTTGTATTATCCACAGAAAGAGAAGTAGCCACTTCTGGAGGTTGGAAGGATTCCACTTTATCGGCTTCTGTGACTTGCTGAAGATAAGCTGACTTTTGCTGTACCGTCATCTTTGCACAAGTATCCTTGACGTGTTTGAATAGCTTTTGAGGTTTTCCATCAAACCATTCTTCTTTGCAGTAAGTACACTTAGCCTCACGTTGCTTGCTTTTGTCTTCTCTAATTTCTGTTGTAAGAAACCTGGTCCAGCGAGCACCGTGATTTGAGTTTGGTTGAATCCACTTTGATTTTGAGGGCTCCACCATGACAAATAGATGCTGTATTTTGAGTTGATTGTGGCACAGGTATTGATTTATCTGGGGAAAATGAATTTCTTTTCAAGGTTATGATACATATCAACCTGTTTCTGCTCCCCCCGGTGACATAGGGTTCCTCATACCCTGGAACCCCTTGCACCCTCCATTCCTGAGCATGAGGGTGCAACAGGTGCGGCGCACCGTGCGCACGCACCCATGTGCGGCTCATTCAGACTCCCGCCCCCCACCTGAGCCATAGCGCAGGCTGCGCAATGCAACAGAGGTAGGTCAAATTTTGTTATGTTGCACAGCAGTTTGGGTATTGGCACTGATGTGTGCATTACACAACATCGTAGCTTGGGAGAGCCGCGGGGATCTCTTCAGTGATGAATACAAATGAAATCACCAAGATGATCAATGGCCTCAAAGTGTGGAGCCTTATTGATGGCCTCAAAACATATCTGATCACAGGCTGTTGATGATTGAGATCACATGGCAATGCCAATGTGGGACATGTACATCTTGCATCCTTGCTATCAAGGCTAATCACATAACACAACCAAAACATACATTTTTCATTTCACTCAGACACAGTTTGAGTAAACAGTAGTCATTTGATATCTGGAGATTTGGAAAACAATAGGACATTGAGTATTTTTAGATTTACAAAACAATAGGACATTTGATATTTGGAGATTACAAATTCATTGTCATGTAAAATTAAAGGACTCATAATATTGTAAAGTGAGAACTCAAGACAATGTAAAATAATACTTGGTTTTGTGCTCATTTGATTTCTCAAAGCATCAAGAATAAAATATCATTACACTAGTTTAAGAATCTTACACAGTTCCCGTCAAATGCGTCCTCGACGTCAAGGTCACAATGCTATCTACAGTTTTGCTCGCAATTAAACCATTTTTGAACAAAATCCATGTTCAGCGTTGACTGAGGACAAGGGCTGCCGCTTACTTATGCAGTCAAAGCTTGGCCTTTGACTCCTTTGAATTGAAATCAACACCTACTGAGTGTAGGTCACATGTATGTACATACATAGTCACTAAATATTCTCCAGGCTATTGATCACTTTTATCAAACACCACTACATACCTGCCGTTCAAATGGCTGATGAAGCTCACTCAGAACCGGAACCTCTCTTGCACGGACATTCACCAGATACAACTTCCAGGATTGGAAGAAGACTTTTGCAGACTTGGTTCAGACTTGGACTTGGTGGATTGCTCAGGAGTCACGTCTGGAGTCGGATCCTCGGAAATAGGCAAGAAGTCCTTAGCAAGGACGAGCATCACATCGGCATGTAAAGAGCTCACTTGCTGTGCAGGCCCAGGGAGCATATAATCATCCATATATGATCACAAGGAAGCAATGCTACAAGAAGACCTCAGAGTTGGAACCAAACTATGAATGATAGGATGAGCCAGGTGGAGAAGGAAATGATGATATCATTTGACGAGAGTAAAGGGTGAACCAACTCATGAGCATCGCTGACAAGACCAAAACGGAGATTGAAAGGATGGTGGACTTCAAGAGTGTCAGCTTGGGCGATCAAACAGGTACCCTTAATCTTCGCAGCTGAACACTTGAGTTTGGAGACCATCTGTCAACATCATATGCATCCATTATGATCAAGCTTGGACTCGTCACGGATTGAAAGCTTCTTACTCTTGTTAACCGGAGGTAGGCATAGCAGAGATGGTGGCTACATGATGAACAAAGGCGTCAGTATGAATAAACACAACAATAAAACAACAATGAAGTGCACTGACCTGATAGAGCAGCAAAACAAATTGCTTTGATGAAAATTTGAACTCAAGCTTGAGTTGGAACTGAGTAGTTTGACTTGGAGTCCCTGATGGTAGGTGAGTATCAGGGAGAAGGAGCTGAACAAATTTGTGTAAGAGTCAAGTTACTATTGTTTGTCTCTGAGCAGAACCTGGCCTTTGTTCATGTTTCTCAAAGAGATGCTTTACAAACGCAAACAAAATTTGAACCAAATTACACACTAGATGTGACCTCGACATCGAGGACACATCCAACGGGCACTGTGTTAAGGACTATTTATTCTTCAGTTTCAACAATTTCAACAGTATAACCAAGAATCTAGATACAGCAAGCCAACTCCATCATAAGAGATCAGTTGTGTTGATGAAAGTCACACATTTTTCCTTGCTTTCAAAAAGTGTGATGGCTGCCGTTGTAGCAGCCAAAGTTTGAAAATGCCTGCTAACATCAGTCCAACTGGCACTGACAAAAATCACACCACAATCTTACACTAGCTTATCTGGTAACCTGTATAACCTAAATATATTATCTACAAAAGGATCAGCTAGATCTACTGCAGACCAAGATTCTTGCGCTGGAACAAAGTAGGTGAATTTGGAGTAATGGTAACCTATGTCCATAATTGTGAGGGTTGGTTACTCTTTTGAGTACTCACGGCTCACTAATTGGGCAAGGTGGGTCTTATAATTTAAGTAATTGTACTTATTTTTCAAATATAAAGTAATTACAAGGAATTATAAACAAAGAAAAGGAATGAGGAAGGGAAGATACTGGTCTGAAAGGATAAATGCGGAAAGGAGGTTTGGATTTTAATGATATAAGATTATAATTGGTGAAGGGTGGATCCTAGTCCTTCCTTTAATCTTTAAAATAACAGATTAAAGAGTGGTTTGAAGTTCACTAGACTAGTTGCTCTATGGTAACTAACCCTGGGTTGTTCTTATGGTCACCAACCTTGGTTTGTTCTATGGTCACCAACCTTGGGTTGCTCTATGGTCACCAACATATTTGTTTCTACTCAGGGGAAGTAGAGGATCCAGAGATGGATGAAGAATGTATTACTTACTTTTAGTCAGGAAACTTCTTAAAGTGATGAAGTACATCACTAGTCTTATAGTTATAAGACTCTTGATTATGTACTTCAATATCACTTTAAAGTGGTTCTTTAAAAGTAGTGTGTAATAAAAGCTTGGGGAAAATCTCTCCAGGCTGATAGAGGAGAGGTTTATATACTCTCTTCTCTAAACCTAACTGAAGTGATATTTGTTTCTATCATTACAATGGTTTAGAAATTATCATTGATAATCAATTATCATTATTGTTTGTAATTAATTATACATAGTGATATTAAGTACGTGTTATGTACTATAAGCATACTAACTCTTGACATTAACGGTACTCAAAGTTGTGTATACTTTGCCGTGCATAGATTTTTTGTGTTTTTTTGCAACTACAAACAACTTGGAAAAAGTATGTTTCTTGATTGAAGCTCAAAGATATGTACTTTGAAGCCAAAAACATAGTTTTCCCTGGTTGTGTGAAGTTGTGAAAAAAGAAAAGAAAACTATGCACAGCAAAGTATACACAACTTTGAGTACCGTAATTGAGTCATGAGGTGTACTTGATGTGTTATTACATATTACATGGTATTCTAAGGGTACATGTATATGTAATAAGTATTTTTATATACTTTTTACATGTTATATACAGTTCATAGACTGTATGTATCTGTAATTAAGTTTCTATATGCTCATTTTATATTTCAAGTTATTTTTGGGTACATGTATATGTACTCAGGGCTGACAATAACCAACAGAATCCATGTCAGTAAAGTGATCTTTGTTGTTGGGTTTGAAAATTTTCATAGTCTTGCATTGGGAAGGTGCCTTTTGAGCCTTGAGGGTCATCATCTGCTGATCCAAGCAAGCTTGAGTCTCTAAGATTTTTTCCTTCACAGCATCATGAGCAGCAACAGTGTTTGCTCTGAGTGTTTCTTGATTGATTGATTGATTGGGTGGATTGAGGGTTGAGTCTATTGCCTGAGGTGTTCAACAAGGCCACTAGTTTGCCCTTGCTATTTGGTCCAATATGTCCAGCAGTATTCTTACCCAAGGCACCACGTTTGATAGTTGACAAGTTAGAGTTTTGGGTGATGCATTCATAAGACTTATTGTCTGAATTCTTGCTGTGAGATTGATCATCCTGGTGGTTGGGTTAGCATCTTCTAATGGCAAACTTGATAGATTCAAAAGGCTCAACTTGAATCAGTTCATGCTAGCAATCACATGAGAGCAAAATGGAATTTTTTAAAGACTTACCCTGAAGTGAGACCCAATCAATCATGATTCTAAGGGTGGAGGAAGACAGAAAGATTCCTCAAAATTATCATCATTATTAGAATCAACATCATAATTTGAAGCATCATCATCATTGTGCTCTTGATGGCCATCAAGATTGAGATGAATGTTTGGATTGTTCTTGTTGGCTGCTGACGGGTTGGGGCCAGGGTCATGTAAAACTGATGGGTTGTCATTGGGGTTAGGTTGGATATGAGTTCTGATGATACAGCTGCATTGGTGTCATCACATAACTCATTCTTGAATTTGTAAAGTGGAAAGGGGTTTGTCTTGTAGAGGGCAGAGCCCTTGTTCTTCTACAAATGTGGAAAAATGAATGTAGTCAACAGAGAGTTTGTCTAGATTCAATCAGAATATAACAAACCAATCTGTAATTGGGCCACAAGCCTGGCTCAATGATGACCATCTCAGTCTCCTTGTTCCAACCAAAACCCAATCAACTTGTGAAAGCCAAAGTATGCCTTCTTTAACTATGTCATATAAAATAAGGAATCAGTTAACAAGAATGAAAAAAATGAAATAGAAAAGAACGCAAAAAACTCACTGTTTGAAAGGTGTACTTGATCTAGCCTTTCTTAAGTTTACACTTGAAAGCTTCGTTCTAATCAGTCATCACCACATTCCAGGCCTTTGGATTGAATCTCAAGCCAGACTTCTTCCTGGCAAGCCTTTGCATAATCAAAGCATCAACAATAATTCAAGTCTTGGGGTGGTTGAAGTGTGGAGCGTCAAGTTTGACAGCTTCAGCCTTTCAAGTTGACTTGGTTGTTGGCATTGTGCTGGTTTTGAGTTGATAGAGTTGAGTAAAGAAGCCAAGAAATGTAGTGTGCAGTTGTAGTATTGTAGAGTTGCAAAAAAAATCAGGTGATCAAAGAGACTGGGTGGATCTTGCTGAGGATAGAGGGTGAGAATTGATTGATATCCATGTTGGAATACTCACACCAATGTCTAGCTAGTGTTGATGTATTCCATTATTTCTCATGATTGATGTGCAACTGCTTACCATCCTTGCTCACATCCAATCTCCTGTTCATACTCTACTTCACATCAGATCATCTGTCTATGTTCTAGTTTTTCTCTTGACATATAATTCAATCCTTCCTTTGATCATGTGTGTTCTACTTATTTGTTACAGAAGACTTACATAAAAAACCTTGTATATATATGTACTACCTAGAGCCACACCAGGAAAGGTCTCTCTCTTCACCATTTCTGTATTTCTCTTGTGCACTCTAGGTAGGTGGTTTCTTTCTTGGTTTTTAGTCTGTAGTGTGATGTTATGAAATACTAGTCTTACCCTTTCTGCATTTCTCTTGTGTGCTCTAGTTGATTGCAACAGTTCAGTTTGAGAGAACCAAGTGAGATTATAAACCCTGTTGGATATTCTCAAGAGGTCACAAGTGATCAGTGTGATGAATCCAGTCAGAGGTTGATCAACCTTCTTGGTACCAGATTGATGTATTCACAAGTTCAAAATTTGAATGTCAAAACTCAAAACCAAAATCTGAACTTAAAAAACAGTGGTGGTGGCTTCCATAGTTGAGTGAGTTGATAGAGCTGATAGAGTTGAAATCAAAGATGATGGAATCAGAAGTTGACAGAAAGAACCAAAACAAGTTGTAGTTGAAAGAAATGAAATCAAACAAATGAAAACAAAAATAAACAAGATGAGCTGGAGTTGAAGTGAGAAAACAAGAGATGAGATCAGGGGGAGTGGAAAGGAAAAAAGGTGGTATGAACAGCTGTGCCAGTACAGGAAGAGGTCAAAATTTGACAAGTCCCCTTCTTATGTATGGAATTACCTCTAATTAACTGGGAAAGATTTCAAAAAAGAGTTTGTACAACTCACCACACAAATTTACGTGACACATGCCTGGTAGGATTTCCTAATCCAGGGCAAAACCATTGCTGGAGGGAATCATGCTTATTGCATCAATCCCTTACAGCGCTGCCGAGCGTGAACTCCTGTCACAACAGGAGCGTTCCAGGTTGTGACATGGACATGGACAATTCCTAGTCCCATTGTCACTGACCCTCAAACAAGTCCCCTTCTTATGTATGGAATTACCTCTAATTAACTGGGACAAATTTAAAAAAAGAGTTTGTACAAATATCCTTGATATTATGAGACTGTTGACCAAATCATGTGTGGTATGATCATCTATAAATTTAGCCTACCAAACACTACCAAACCCCTAAATTTGTTTTGCACTCAACTTCCACAATATCTAGATTATAGATGTCCAGTTTTCATTATTGCAAATCTCATAGGTAGAATATTCTAACTGAGCTGGTGTGCCCTAGGCAAACCATAACTTTCCCTCTTAAGAGAGGTTTTGGTTTCTTGGGGGGGGCTCTGCCCAAAAGAGTAGATAGAGGGATCTGCATGGTGGGCTAGGCAGAACCAATGTACACTACAACATTTACTACACTATGTAATCTTAAATACTTACCAAGAGCCATTATACTTAGCACCAGATTAACTTACTTGGAACTGTTTCAAACAAAAAACTCTCCAGTCTTTTCAGTTGGATTGTTCAGATACTGTACTGTATGCAAATATCCCAATTAGTGCTTTAGAAAAAGATTTGTCAGTTAGTTTATCTGTGGATGTATAAAAGATGTTTGAAACAAAATCCATGGTGTTGGGTATTTTAAGATGAGCTTTCTACTATCCTAGTGAAGAGCTGGCTGATTGAGGGTGTACATCAACCACAAAAGATATCAATCACAAGATGAATAGTCTCAGTATAGAACCAAGTTCATAGACACTAGCCACGTACCTCACTACTTTCCAACACCAAGTCTACTCTTAAACTCATTCATTGAGCTCACTAGGGCAATCTCAGGGAGTGCGTTTTGCTTGGAAGATTTTAATTATCAAGTATGGGTTTGGACAGGTAAGCAAGTGATATCCAATAGCATAACATTTTTCTACTGCTCCCAAATCCAAAAACCACTCTCAAAGTGGAAAACCAGACATGTACAGTCGCCTGGTCCATTTTTTTTGGTCGGAAACTTGCTTGGTAATTAAAGAGACTCAAAGAAGTTCAAGATGCAGAGTTCAGTGAGCGTGACGATTGAAGGTAAGCATGAAGATTGATGAAAAGCGCAGTTTTAAGAAACTCAGAAATGCATGTATCGATACGTACGTCATGGAACTTGAAGTTGATAGATGTCCAAAGTGTGTAGGGAGATATATGGAAAAGATGGAAATCCGACAGATAGGGTGGATCATGATGATTTGAATTTTGAAAGTGCGTTACGGTTTGATGAAAACCGGATTTTGATGAAAACCTAAACTCATCACGGTCGCGAGCGACAGCGTGGGACTCTGATGAGTTTAATGAAAACCGCTTGGTAGGATGTGTATAAATAAGGGTATTTTAGGAAATCAAAACTATTCAAAACCCTCAGAGAGCTCAGAGCCTCAGAGTCAGATGAGTTTGAGTATCTTTTGATGGTGAATTGATGGTGATGGATGAAACCTTTCTAAACGCAATCCAAACTTTAGAACGTTCAAGAATTTGAAACAGCATTTTGTCAGAAAAGCCCAATGAAAATTTGAAAAACTTCAATATCAATTTGATTTTTTGGACCTTTTTGGGTCGACCCCCAATCTAAATTTAAATTTAATTATCATTCACACTCACAGTCATCATCAAGAAGAAAATAAGAAAATAAAATTCAAATCGACTCTTCAAATCAAATCCAGTAAATCAAAATCATCATCATCAGATACTTACTTATATCCAAGACCATCAAATCAACCTTTACCTTCAATATCAATCAAACCAAACCAACCAATCAAAACATCAAGATGAATCCAGATCATCATCATCCATTAAGTCCAACCATGATATCCAATTCGATCAGCACCTCCACCACCCACTCTAACACTACTAATCCTAATCTGAATCCTAAATCGAATATCATCATTGATTATCCACCTCAATCACCATTACAAAACTTATCATTAACTAATTCAACCATCACTCTCTTACCACCTTCACCTATCTCAACCACTTCACCTCCTTCATCTAATTCAAATCATTCATCTCCTACTCATTCTACTAATTCAACCACCACTCATCATTCAAAATCAAAACAGAACCCTAATCATCCTATCATCACCAATCAAAACATTCATCAAGATCCTCAACTCTTTAATCATTTCTCTAAACAATGTAAGAAGATGTTTTATGAAGCTGATCAAAACGCTACTAAATCAGTCGAACAGATCATTAAACAATTACCGGCGGCTTCTAAAGCTGCGTAAGTGATCATCCTCATCTCCTTATTTCGGGTCATCCTCTGATCTGTAAATCATTCTTGTTTGATCATTAGGTTTACAAAACAGATGGCTTCAATCAGATCACAATTTCATAGAGATGCAGCAAGTTCACGTAGAGCAGAAGTAGATAAACTTTTACTTGAAACTTTACCTTCTTCTTTGATCATCAAGTCAGTTGGTAATGATTCAAGTTTAAGTGCAATGAGATCTCCTAGAGCAAGACAAGAGAGGAAAGATCGATTACAGAAATTCATTATGGCTCATTGTGTTCGTAATATGGTGGGGGTTCATCGTTAGTTTTTTTTTTCTTCGTTTTCTTACCGCTTTCGATTCATTTCTTCTTGGAAAATCTTTTACCTCCTATTCTTTCTTCTATCATTCGTGCTTTATCTTTAAAGTCTCGCGTGTTTTTCAGGATGCCAACTATCATCTTCCGTGTCCTCAATCATCTGATTGTTGGCTTTGTTGATCTGATCTCATCATTCTTCATCTACACATTCATCACCAACCAACTCATCCTTATCTCTCATCTCGCTCTCACTGAGGATATAAATCCGTGATTTCTAATAAAGTTTCAAAAAAACTATCATTTTTTCTACTTCTCTATAACAGCCTTTTTTAGTTCTCTCTGTGCCGTGCTTCATTTGCTTATTATACCAGCTAGAAAGGGAGGTTCAGGAAAACGAAGGATTGAATGGGATATCGATTTGGCTTTGTTTTGTGAAGCAGGAGGTGAACCGTTTTTGAGAGATAGTATTGAGTTTTTAAAAGGCGTAAGTCATTCAATCCATCTTACTTTCTGATTTGTTCGAAATTGATCTTTCTTGATATGTGTTCTTTCAGGTACTTGGATTTGAAGATCATTTGAAACCATTGACGGCACCTTCGTTTGTTTCATCAAGATTGTTTGATCCTGATGAAGATGAAGATGTACCACCTGATATGATCATCGGACATTCAGATGGAGATGATGGATTAACATTAGAAGAAAGACAAGAGCTAGAAGTAGATGAAGAGATTGGATTGACATCTATGGAATCGAAAGAAGGCACCGGTCGAATGACAGATGAAGATGAAGAAGGACCGTTTGCAGATTTGTCTTCACCTTCAATGGAAGATGAAGAATTCGTTAGATCGGCCGGAAGTCGTAAAGGAAAAGAAGTTTTGTTTAGAAGAGGAACAGAAGGAGAAGGAGGACGAGATCGAGCGATCTCTGATCCGTTTTCAGATCCTAGTCCTACTAATCATAATTCACCAAGGATCACTGTTTCACCTGCAGTCGAAGATACTAATCCGACGGCCATTGGATTAGGATTGATTCATCATGGATCATCTGGATCGACTACACCTAAAGCATTACATTCACCACAACTTAATCCATTACCTTTGAGTAATGCTTCTACCTCAAGTAGTACACCGGTTCATAAACGATCACCTACTCAAAACTCATTAGACGCACCACCTCCGACTGAGATTCGAACGTTTAGATCTCCCTCTTATTTAAGTAATCCAGAAATCAAAGAATTAATCGAATGTTTTCCCGAATTTATTAGAATCAAATGTAAAACGGCTAGATTGAATATGAATTTTGCAAATCCATCCAAAGGGAAGAATGGATCTGGATCTGGATCAGGTGGAGGAAAAGGAGGTGAAATCGAGTTGGAAAAGATGAGAAAGATTGAAGGTCATGGATTGATTAAGGTTTCGGTATTTGAAAGAGATGAGAATTGGAAAGGTAGTCTGTTTGAAAGGTTTAGATTATTTTTCTTTAGAGTGTTTGGAATTTAATTTTGAATCGAAAACCAAAACCAAAACTAAAACCAACAAAAAAAGGCTGATCTGATGTGATTGGAAAAAATCAATTTGAAAATGAAAAATCAAAATGAAAACTCGGTAAGAATGTGGGGAAGATTGTTTGGGTTAATTAGAAGGCAAAAAAAAACAATTTTGATGTTATAGAAGAGATAGATGGATGAACCTAAGGGGGGGTTAGATTGGAGTTTGGTTAATGAAAAATGGGTTGAAAATCAAAAAAAGAAAAGTGATCAAAAGGGGTTATTAGGGTTTTTTGGTTTTAGTTTTTTTTTTAAAAGAAAGACTTTTCATTTTTTTTTGTTTTTTGAATTTTTAAATTTTGATAATAAATTGATAATCTTTTTTGGTTTTGTTTTTTTTGGTGAAGTGAAGAAAAATTTCTTCCTTAAAAATCAAGAAGAGAAAATCTAAAATCCAACACCATAAAATTAGTTTGAATTTGATCAATATGAATTGTTAGTTTTAAATAGTTAATTTTTGTTTTTAGAAAAAAAATATCAATCTATCAATCAACCAATCAATCGTTTCCTTTTTTTTTCTTTTTTTTCTTGAGATGATTTTTTTTCTGTTGTTTCTTTTTTTTTGGGGAAGGGTGGGAACCTCTGGGTTTTTTTCTTAATTTTTTTTTGTTGACTTGTTTAACTTTTTTTTCTGGTGAGTAGTACATGAATTATGTGTGTCTTTGGGTTTTGTTTGTTTGTTTGTGTTGAGAAAGGAAGAAAATGAGGGGAGGGGATGAAATCAGATACATTTTTTTTCATGTTGTTGAACTTGTTTACATTTCTTTTAAACTTGACAAGGTACTGGGTGGCCTGCCACCCTCTAGTAGTGGGTGGCCCGCCACCCTCTGGTACCATCTTGTGACTGCCCTGTGCCAACATACCAGGCAGGCCTCCAGATTATCAATTTCAAGCTGCACCTCATTTTTTCTGAACTTTGACTTTTGCTGTTGGTGAGTGTTGATGTTTCTTGAAAAGCTTCTAGCATCTCTTAGGATGAATTTTGGATCCACTCTTTTCAATTCAATTTGTTGTCCTGGGCACATACTGCTTGTGAATCTCTGAAATTCTTTCCTTTCTCTCACATTTATCAATTTGTTTGAAACCTGGACACATTATTTATAAATTCATTTACACTGTGAGTTTAAATCTTTTCAGAATGCATATAATCCAGCACAAAAAATGATATATTCAAGGACCTAAACCCTCAAGTAATCATGTGTAAACAGATCAATTGCAACCTGGAGCTCCATACAGCTTAGTACCTTTCTCTCTATGCAATCCTATTCAAATGTATTATTCAAAGAATAACATCTTAAAATTTTGATGTTAAGCTTTTTTTTATGATCATATCAATTCAAAACATACATTCCAGTTCTTTGGATGATGTTATTCAAAACACAATCAATAAAATACACCAAAAAAAATTATGTACATATGGACATTACATTTTCTTTAATTAATTGAAACCAATTCAAGATCCTCCTTTTTCAAACCACTCTATATTCCAAAAATTCCATTAGCAAAAGTCAGTACTCTGGTAGATTAATTTTGAATTTTGCAGATTTGTTACCATGATCTCCAGATTTTCATGAAATCACATTCCCACCTGCCAAGCAGAATAAAGCTTCAATGCTATGAAGTAAAGGACCAAAAGTAAAATACTGACAGCAACAAATGAAATGATCCTTAGTGACTGATAAAGGATTCAAATTTAGAGCTACATTTAAGTTAGGAGTATTCAGTGATCTTGTGATGAATGAGTTAGAGTAAAAGTTGGCCTTGAATTTCATTTTCTTTTAATCAATTTGAAAGATATTTGTGACAACTCTATCACATCTATGATTGGCTACAAATAGACATGCAGTAAATCAATTTTAAGTATGAATTTCAATTTCAAGTGAATTAAAATCAGATTTGATTGGAAATCCATTTGATTGGAATGAATATAAATTATCTTCGGATCGATTTGCTGACAACGGTTGATTTGAAAGTTTACCTCTTGAATTAGGATATCTTAAGGGTCCGTAATGTAAGAATTGGACTTATTAGTTGATGTAATTAAGAAGTAATTTATAATAGTAGAGTCGTGAATGAACAGAGCGGTCACAGTTTTGAGAAGTTTGATACTCTTCAGAAGTGCCGAGTGTACTGTAACCGTAGTGAGGACTGTCAAAAGTCAGATGGTATGGGGGAGAAGCGATTGATGGAATCAGCAGTTTCCATCGATCGAGTGGGTGGAAATCGATTTGTAGAACCAATTGAATAGAAATTGGTAAAAATTGGGAATGAATATTGAAAGTCTGAAGTTGAGACGATAAGGAGGGGGAATGGCAGGCCATACTAAATTTAGGAGGAACAGAGCCCGTGTTTTTTCAGCCACGGTGCAAGCTAAGCGATGTAGGCAGGATAACGTCATGGTCCGCCCATTTGCAGGACAGACTGGGCAGTTTGTTTGCACATAACTTTTGACATCCGATGCCTGGCAAGTAATTATCGGTCTAAGTTGGCTGAAGCAGGTTTGTTGTGTGAGAGAGTGGCAAACGGAAAGAGTGCATTGTAAATAGCTACTGCCACGGTGTAAACATGGCTACGAAATGGCCGTAAGATGCAAGCTACGGCGTGCTAATGGGGTAACAGGAAGCAGGAGTGGCAGGGTATAACGGGTAGAGGTAGAGGGTAGAGAGTCTAGTATAGGACTGTAGAGATACTGAGCCAATCAGCGTGGTTAGCGGAAAAGTACAGGGTACAGCACTAGTAGAAGTACTTCGTATAGGGTTGTAAAGGGAACAGTAGCGGGAATGAGGATATGAAGGCTGAGTGTTCTGGACAGTTGGCAAAGGGAAGCATGTAGAGACGTGGTATATGTCAGTATAGGGCATAGGGAGTGAGCATAAGGAAAGGATATAAAATTAAGGCTGAGGCAAGGAGACAGTCGGGTAGAACATTTCTTTAAGTATATAGATTTATTTAAAGTTTTTTTTAAATGGGTTTACATTTTATATTTTCTTAAAAGTTTTTCTTATTACATACTAGACAATTTATATACAAAAAAAGGAACATTTTTTTTTCTTCATCTGTGTCTTTTTTTAGTCTTTGGTTTTTTGGTTTTTTTGGGGGTTATCTTTCTTGACTTTTTTTTTGTTTTTTTTTTGGTGGGGTTTTTTCAAATGAATGAAAATCACTTGAATGTATCTTTTGGGGTGTGTTGAGCCTGAGGGAGGTTTACTGAACACCAAAGTTTGGTTTGAGTTTGTTGGTTTTATTATTTGAATTTGATTGACTTTTTAAACATTCAGGGTACTCAAAACAAGTATGTACATACTTTTGGCTACATACTTTTTTCTTGGTAGAGAAACCAAGGCCAAAAGTATAAAACAGTGAAAATCTAATCATGATCATATGTGACTCAAGTTAAGATGATCCCAATTAACTGAGAATTTTAAATCAATTTTTTTTCAAGTATTTACATCTTGAATACAGCTGTTTACAAAATTGGTGTCATGTGTGCATTTTTTTTGGTGATTTTTGTTTGCAAGCCACATGTAGAGACACATGTCAGAAGAAGGATTGGAACAGACACAAGAAGTACTGTAAGGCTCCTGCCAACCCTGGGCCAGCAACGCAGGTGTTGCGTGCTGCGCTGTGGTTGCGTTGCGGTTTTTCTGACCGCACCGCACCGTAGAATCAATTTTCAGGTTGCGGCCTGACCCGCAGCGCAACAAGATCACTCAGATTGGTGGTTTTTTTGGGCCGCAACAACGTTTGTTGCGTTGCTGCCACCAAAAACTTACAAATCAATGTTTTTTTGGCGCTGTTGCGCCTGTTGCGTTGCGCAACTGTCAAGGCGCCGCGCAGCCTAGCCTTGACTTTTGTTGTTGCGGTACTTCCCGCAACGCAGTGTCTGCTGCTTGTTGGTGTTGCGTGTTGTGGAGCAACGCATCAAAAAACGGGTGTGCTGCGGCGTGTTGCGTTGCTGGCACAGGGTTGCTCCTGCTTCAACCATGTGAATGCCTACCTTGATCTTGACACACATTGCACAATCTTATTTGCAGTTGGGAAATCCTGCACAGTAAAAGTTGGTCTTTGTGAAGAAGATAATCTGCCCTTGTATTTTACCTAGCGGGTAATTTTACATCCAAATTATCTTGCTGATATATAATGTGAAGAACTCAGCGATGACACGCATTGATAACCCGTTCCAAGTGTTTTGACAAATATAATCTCTTCACCTTTTTGCTTGCGCTCTTGAAGTGGGTTTTGCATCTTCAAAACCATGTGTGCCTCTCTTTGATAAAAGATAACTCATCAGATCCACCTTTCAGTGTTTTTTTTGCTCCAAATTTGTCAGTTACCCTTTCCATTACAATAGGATCTTTGAAATATAGCCTTTGCCAGTGGTGTTTTGATCACTTTCCAAATGCACAAATACCATGGGACAAAAAGAGAAGATTGTGTGCAATAGTGGTCTTCACAGATGAGCAGAGCTTCAACATCTCTGACCCCAAGTCTTGTATGGACAGTTCAAACAGTTTCCCTACCAAATCTCCAACAATACATACTCCATACTGAAGTTTGAGAGCAAGCAAGGAACAATCATGATAAGGGGTTTTCATTCCAAATTTTACTGTTCAAGTCTAGTTACATGCAAATATCTTCAACAAGGATGTACAAGATCTGAGCTCAGAGTAGGCTTCAAAGGAAACATACTTCAGTTCATCATGATTGAGAGGAGAGAAAAAACAGTGCATGTCTAAATGTATCTGTAGGTGTCTGTGACAGTGTCATGTACTCTTGAATCAACTTGAATATCAACACAAAAGGACCTACACTGGTCATTAAAAGCAAAGAGATCAATTGACAACAAGAGGGTTGAATCAAGATTCAGATCAAAGCTAAGCAGTCAAAACAAAACCAAAAGAAAGAGTGAGATTGATTTCAAAACCAAGAGGACCTTGTCAAAACTCACATTACGTGTCCAGATCCAATAGAATGAATGATCAAGTGTGATTGAGCTGGATCAAAGGGTGTGAGGATGAGGGAATGGCGGTGAGGACAGGTTTGATGGTTTGAAGAGGCCCCCGGAAAGCGCTGAGTGATCATACCAACGAAACGATGGTTTTGGATACCATCACCTTGTGAAACCGTCTAGCAGGGTATCAGAACGGTGACATGTGCAAAAGATGCGCACAGATATGGGCTATCAGATGACACACATTGGAGACTCCCAGCATGTCTGGTGGCTGTGCAAATGTGCATTTTCTAACTTTTTTCCCCAAGGCTCATGTAGTATTCATACCATATTGGGCCGGGTACCTACATGTGTATATCTTTCGGTATTTCCTGTGGTACATAATAGGAAGTATATGTAATCAATAGCCCTGGGTTAGGGGCATCTGTTGAAACTCAAGACATTGTCTCAACCTACCTGTACTCAAGAAGAAACCCAATCAAAGTGTGTCCGGGGCCGGTATGACGACTTGTCAGTATGATCACTCAGTGCTTTCCGGGGTCCTGTTTGAAGTAAACAGTGGAACGATCTGGTGGGTCAGGGTGAGTCAAACTCACAATTTCATATAGGCATATTTTGTGCTTATAAATCTGCCTGTATTGGCAAAAAGTAAAAAAAATCGAGATTGGTCCGGGTTTTGTATTTCCGCTGAGAATTCTCAGACCCGGCTAAGACATGTACCTTAACACATAACAAAACCTTAGGGCTATGCTTGTATCCACACTTTTTGGAATCCGCCTGCGGAGCACGTGTCACACCGCGGGAATTAACTTGTTTGAAACCCCATTGAGTGAAATTTTGGTGTCCGGGTTCAAAATTTCCTCAAATCAAGAGACTTGTTCACAACTTGTTAGCATTAGGTTTGCCAATTTCCCTTGGGCTATACTCTGTACTCTGCTGGCCCCGTGTATGTGCAGTCACATGATAAAACAACAACCCCTTTCACCATTGTACTCACCTTCACCTTCCTTTGTCAAGCCTTGATCAACCAAATACAAGAAAAGAGTTCAGTGGGGACAAGATAAGGAGTGAGATCGTTGAACGGTCGGAATTAAAGGTTTTGAGAGTGCGGTGTATGTGTATGTATTGTAGTGTACTCAAGGGAAATCAGTGAACCTGATGCTAACGAGTTGTGAACGAGTTTCACGATTCAAGGAAATTGCAAACCCGGACACCGAAATTTTGCTCAATCGGGTTTTGAACGAGTTAATTCCCGCGGTGTCAGCTGGCCGCTCCCATCTTCCCACTTTCATGGGTCTACGCCGACATGTGCTTGACTCTCCACAGGCAATGCACAGATAAAATGGCATGTACTCACATTGTTCATCTGAGAACAAAACATGAAGGGTCTTGGACAACTTGACACCCAAGATATGAGTGTGGATGTCTTGAAATGATAGGTACAGGCCAATCTTGAGCATGATGGTATCTGCTCTATGTAGACTTCTCGGAATTTTGCTTTAGATCAAGGCCTTGAGCTATGTTCCAACCGAGACCTATCCAATTTGCAACTTCGACGTGAGCCATCCGTGTCAGTTTCCCTCACCGCTCAACAAGGAAGTGCTACTGGTTATGGTGTCTTGGTGCGTTTGTTTACCATGACAGTTCATTATCATTTTGCCTGGTAGTGTCTTCATAAGTTGACAGATTGGTGAATCAAGTAAACAAATATAACAAAGAAGCATTGATTGATCAAGAAAAGAAATATGACCAGAGCAAAAAGATCACTCAAATGAAATGTATGACAAGAGTGATCGAAGTAATACTATTACATAATAGATACTACAAATTATCAGCATACCTTCAATCAAATCTTGCGTGTGATTTAGTGAATCATTACTTGAAGCCCAATCTTACCTTTTTTAATTCTTATCATCTAATCTCTTTCGCCTACTTCCATTGATTAAAAAAGTCAATCACATGTCAGTATATAGATTTTATTAAACGCAGATAAAGAGAAAGGGGTTTGATTCAATTACTTGATTTTTTCACATTTAGTTTGATCAATCTCATTTAACTCATGGACTTGAATAGTTTGCTAATTTTTCAATTCATTTCTCTTTCAAAACGAAGAGCAATCTACAATCTTTGGCACCCAAGTTAATTCATAAGTTTTGAACGTAATACTCTGAGTTTTTATTCTCATGGTGATGATCATAGGATTTGCTAATGACTTTTTCCATGCTGCTAAGTCCGTTGTATCATTGATATCGTGGTTTAGATTTTGAATCGTTTTAAATTTAAACCTTCAGTTTGTTGAGTTCTTGGCGTTGGCTCGGTAAGGGTAAGGGTCGTCTGTCGTTTAAATCGCGTTGTAGATGAAAAATCTCAGGCTGAATGAAGCTGCGAGTGCGACGCCATGGCTTGCTGGAGGTGTGACACCCGGTACTACCAAGCCCGCGCGCAGCATATGCATCCCCGGGCCCACCTGGTACAAGGCTATTCCGGGTTAGGTGATGTCTATACGCCGTGCTGTATCATCACCTGAGAATTCTCACGTGAGAATTCTCACAGAAAATTAAACTTAACAAAGTCCCACGCTCGCGCATCCGCGAGGCGTGGGACTTTGTTAAGTTTAACAGAAAATACGATTCCCCGATGCTCCCACTGATTCATTGGTTCTTAAAAACTCAGATCAATCAAATCAAATCATGACGTTCAAAAACCCGAAAGAAACGTTCGCCAGTTATAATTTACAAGATCAAGAGCATCCTCTCAAGAAACAAGAAGCAAATATTTTAGAGTCATTGAACCGTGAAATTGCCACCAATGGCGAACAGACGCGCACGGTGGCACTCTACAAGAACACTTTAGGGGAGATTTACATCATTATGGGTCGATTGGACGAAGCGCAAAAGATGCTCGAGGCAGCTGAAATAATTACCCAGAGTCAGCTTAAACCAATCCTTCCTTACGGATGACCTCAATTTGATGTTATTGCACTCAATCCTCTTCATTCAGACCCCAGTACTCGCGAAAATCTTGGTAAAATCTTTGAGATGCGAGGTGATTATGAACAATCAATTAAGTGGCGTAAGATGGGTGCTCCTAATGCGATGGTTTGCTCACATTCTGGAGTAAGTCTTCACTTCAAACAATATCGGACATTTCAACGTGTGATTAACTCATGAAATTATATCACCATTATATTATAGTGCCTTGAATTGGGTACAAGTACTTTGGCCGAGCTTTCACATTGTGCTAGATGCAAGTGTGTCTTCTATTGCAACGCTACGTGTCAGAAGAAGGATTGGAACAGACACAAGAAGTACTGCAAGGCTTCTGCTCCAACCGCGTGAATTCAATCTCAAGAAACATCACACAAATTTCCTCGCTATTGAGAAAGAATTCCTGCACAGTATGTAACAATATATAGTCTTTGTGAAGAAGATAATCTGCCTTTGTATTTCATTTACCTGTCCTGTCTTATCACACATCAAAATGACTTCAGGTTTTACATTTAAAATCTCTCGCTATTATAGGACTCAGAGATGATACCTATCAATAACCTGTTGCAAGTGTTTAGGCAATTTTCATCTCTTCACCTGTTTGCTTGTGCTCTTGAAGTGGTTTTTGCATCTTCAAGATTGTGCATACCTCTCTTTGATCAAAGATGACATTCCTGCTAAGCTTGAATAAGCTTTCCTTCCTGCATTGTATGGTAGTTGCCTGCCAAATATGATGGTGACCCAGAGAAACCTTCGAGGATCTCTGATTTGAGGGTGCTGATGTTGTATATACATTATCAGCCGCAAAATTAGCTCAACAAAGCCGCAAAAGATCATAACTTGTGGTACTTAACAATACGGGTGAGATCACTGACTTGGATCAGATTCAGCTTGGCTGCAATATGTTTGCAGAATCAGTGTAGTGTGGCAACCTGACTTGGGTAAATTCTTCATTCCATAGTTGACCCCTGGAGTAGATAAGGAAGACAAATCAGTAGATCTCCAGGCTTGAAGTTGTATGAATCAGATGCAGCTGGTCTAGATGGAAAGATCAATCCAGCGCCACCACAGTTGAAGGAGACACTGCCAACATATTGGGGAATTCTGACTTTGTACCACTACATCTAACTTTTGCGCAGTGACTGTGCAATCACGTCTTTCCTATTTGTCTCTACCATCATCAACCCACCTTCACCCTTCCTAAAATCAACAAAAACACCTCTCTATAGCTCTTGGAATCCTCTTATGCCACCTGATCCTCACCTTCTCACCCGACCAAAAAGATCGTATCCAACCTTGTCAAAAATGGACACGTTAGACACGTTTGATAACGCAATGCAGACTGACATCAAAATGGATGCCAAAACTACTGGAACCACATCTAAGAGGCCTACTCACCGTCTAGCAAGCATGGACGTCAATAAATTATGGGACCAACTACTTACAGACAAACAGGAGAATGGGGATGTGATTGTACCGGCAAACTTAGTACCTACTATGTCGGCGTTGCTGTTATCAATGAAAGAAACGGCTCTACAAATGAATGCAATTGAGGCCCAGCTCAAAGCGTCAAGTGTAGCAACTCAGCAATTAGACAACCTTGAAAGACAACTTCGTGGATTGATTAAAAACAAAACAGAACCAGTCAACCCACAACCTATCCCAAACGGCCTACCTGAAAAACCAAAAACCTGGGCAACAGCAGCAATGAATGGTCTGAAGATTACGTCAAACAAGTCACCACAACCGCCGCCACCTAATCAGATCATTAACGTATTCAGACTGAGTCAAGTTGTAATTTGTGCAATTGAAGGCAAGAAGCCTTTCAATGGAGTCAAACCAACAGAAATTGTTCAAAGGGTCAATCAGGCTTTAAGTCAACTGGAAGTAATGATAGGACACAAACTAGAAGTCAAAGGAGCAGCAAGCCTGCCTTCAGGAAGTATTAAGCTTTTCACAACAACACGAGCAGAGGCCAACTGGTTACTTGAAAATAGAACAATGTGGTCAACAATAGCTGTGAATTTATCACATCACCTGCAGTTTTCCCAGTTGTTATAGACTCAGTTCCCATGGACAAAGACAAATACCCCAAGACAGAAATTATCAAGAAAGTCATTGCCAAACAGAACCCAATCCCAGAAACAACAATTCACTCAATCCGTTGGCTAAGCAAACCATAACCTGGACAGACAAGTGGTTCATTTTTAGTCAATTTATTAGATAAAGAGCTGACAAACAAGATGATTTGGGGCTCAGTTTATTTTGATGGAAATAGCTTAAGGGTGAGGGCATGTAAAAAGAACCAAGTTCAATGTTTTTTTTGTCAGGAAACAGGCCATATTAGTCTGAAATGCAAAAATGATTTTCTTTGCAAGAAATGTGGTGCTACCCATGATTCACGAATGTGCCTAACTCCCCCAGCTGAACGTCCACATTGTGCGAGATGTATTACTCATGACACTCAACTGAACCCAGATACCCAGATTGACAAGAACAATGAAAAATATGTGCATTCAGCTTCAAGTACCAATTGCCCAATTTGATCACAAAGCCTACAAAAATCATCAATACAATCATGTTAAGAAACAACCAAGTTCAGGATGCACGGAGTTCTGAATTTTCATTTCCCTCCTTTTTCATCTTTTATTCCACCCCAGAGACCATCATATACAGCGCCGGAAAATATACTGACTGATGACCTTCCAACACACACAGATGACTCAAAAATATTAATTGCTCAACTTAATTGCTTTAATGGAAAGACAATAGTAGAAAATATTCTAGCTGACAAGAAGTACACAATTTTGATATTACAGGAACTGTGGATAAATCCACACAATCTGAATCTCATGAAACATCCAGCATGGCACAAAATATCACCCTACAATTACAAACCAAAAACATATGGAGACAAAATCAGAACAGGTATTTACATATCAAAAAAATACCGTCATGGCTAATCAAAATTTTACCTAGTAGATCTCCACTTCTAACAGTGGTTGAAGTGGCAATACCAAATGGAATAATCCCAAAAATACAAATAATTTCAGTCTACATCCCTCCACGCCACAACACAGGCATTCCAGTCCTGAAAGAGTGACTCTCAACATATAAAGATCAAAGAAAGGCTACCGTGATGGGCATGGACACCAATCTACACCACCAAAGTTGGAACCCTACAAACTATCAACATACACATCCACAATCCAAGGAGCTTATACACATATGTGGCTCTGATGGCTTCAAAGTTAATTCTCAGCAACATGTACCAAGCTTTTATTCAAAATCAGGAAGATCTGCAACCACAATTGATCTCACGTGGATTAACCATGAGCTTGCAAAACACAAAGTGACAGGATTAACAATTGATGAAAACTACGACTCTGATCATCAAGCTTTACTGACCAGAATTGAACTGGGAGCAATACCAGAACCACAAACCCATAACTTGGCAACCCTGGAAAACATGGGCAAAGCCAGTTTTCACAACAATGTAGAAAATCAGCTGAGTAATTTCCCAGAAATTTTCCAAACAACCAACAAGATTCATGCAGGAATTAAACAAATCACAGATTCAATAATTGGAGCCTTCATCAGACAGGGCAAAACAGTCAAGACCAAAGCCCACAGACACAAAGCCTGGTGGGACAAAGAGAAAATAGGTCCCCCAATTCGCGAGAAGAATAGAGCGAGAAGATGGATGATTCTTAGTAGAACATGTGGAGCCAAGAAGTGCTATTTGGAATGGGACAACTATGTCAAAAGCCTGACATGAACATAAACAAAACCACTGGAGAGCGTTTTTGGCTAACACTCAAGGCAGTTTATCATTTAAAGCTTTCAAATACACAGAACCACATGGATTGAACGCTATTGCGCCACTGTATAGATAAGATAGAACGCTAGCAACGGATAAAAACGAAAAAGCTAAGATACTATTTCAAGGAACTTCAGTTGTACAAAATGAATGTGATGAAAATGACATACTGGCATCACAACCACAAACAGGTCTACTAGAATTCCCTTCATTAACCAAATATGAGGTCAAACAGATAATAGGGAAGCTACCTTCAAAGAGAGCAAAGGGCAAAGATGGCATACCCAACAAACTCCTAAAAATAGCTAAGTTGATCCTTACTCCAAAAATAACACAACTTTTCAACACATGTCTGAAATTTGGATACTTTCCAAAAGCATGGAGAAAAGCAACAATGGCCATATTAAGGAAATACAACAAAGATGATTACTCAGAACCTGGAGCCTACAGACCAATTGCTATGCTGAGTTGCATTGGAAAAATACTCAAAACAAAATTAGCTCAAAGGTTGTCCTATTGGGCTGAAACCCAACAGGTGATAGCTCAGGGCCACATGGGAGGTAGATGTCAACATAGCACAGATGATGCTTTTATAATAATGACATTGTGGATTCATCAAAAATGGAGGGAAGGTAAAGTGGTATCAGGCCTATTTCTGGATGTAAAGTCTGCTTACCCTTCAGTTCACAAAAGAAGACTTGCACACATTCTCAGATCAAATAGATGTCCAGACTATTTAATACATCAGATAGATTTGTACCTAAAGGATAGAACCACCAAACTAAGATTGCAAGATTTCTTATCTGATGATTTTGATATACATGACGGACTCCCACAGGGGTCACCTTTATTGGTAATGTTATCTATCTTGTATAATTTATCATTACTGATAAAAGTGGAAATCACATTACAGGCAAATAAAATATCTCTAGGATTCATAGATGAAGTGACACACCTGGTCGCAAACAAAGACATTGATTTGAACATCATGGAACTAGAAGACAAGGGTGACCAATCTTTAGAATGGGGGCGACAACACAGAGGACTTTTTGATCGGAAAAAAGCCCAACTGATGCACTTCACCTACAAGAAACACCTAAATCCAAGCATCATGTTTGGAGATCACGCACTCCAGCCTAAGACAATAGAACTTCAATGGTTAGGACTTTGGCTAGAACCAAAACTAACATTCGGACCACACATCAACAAACTTCACCAAAAAGGAAAAATGACCTTAGCTCAACTAAGCCAAATATTTAGATGCTACCACGGGATGAGTCCAAAGGAGACAAAGACTCTCATCACAGAAGTGTTAAAACCCAGACTTTTATTTGGAAGCATTGTCTGGTTTAATACAAGAACTAAAAGTAAAGTAACAAAAATCTTCAATTTAATCCAAAATGCGGCTAAAGAAATCCAAAAAATAGATATATTCAATTACCAGATTGTGTTCAAGATATGACTCAAAATCCATCCTGGAGTAGCCGCCTGCCTGGACACACACAGCCACAATGCCATCCATGGATATGGCTGCCAACGCTGACCATCTGAAGGCCTGAGTTGGCCTCTGGAGACGTGGTGTACATTGTCCAGTAAGTGCATGCGCATGAGTGCGATACAACCACCGATTCGAGATGGCTGTTTCATCTGAAAAGTGTAACACATTAGTCCTGGTGTAATTTATATGGAACAAGAACATCAGAACCTCAGCTTACCAGCAAAGACAAGACATTGCGGATCTGTTCCAGCAATCTCTTCAATGTAAGCACCACGGGCAGTCGCAGATTGGTTCGGATGAACTGTGCGGGTTTTTTTTCTAGTCCAACACAAGCGATGTCAAATTTCCATGCACAGCGTCGCCAGGGAGACCGTCCTTCCAAAGGTTTCTTGAATCTTGTCCCTGAGTTCATCAAGATACAGACACTACATGCAAAGTGCTGACCCCACAGATGTGGGGTCGCGGTGACGCCGCACAAAACCCAAGGGGGGGTCTTGCAAAAGCGGGGGGTTGATCCGGGGTCAGCGCGACCCCGCACCCGCGGCGTCACCACCTTGCATGTAGTGAGAGTTTGGTCAAGCTCAAGGGCTTGCAAAATAAATTCTTTCTCAGGGTCTCCTAGAATTGAAGGTGCCCCAGGGTGCAAGTGATCCAGAGGATTGGTCACCACCGCACATGTTGTGTGAAAAATCTCAAACCAACGACGGACCATGGTGAGTGAGAGGTCAATTCCAGTGGATTGAACAATCTTGGGAAACGTCTTTCCTTGCAACACCATCCGTACAACAAGGAGCTTGATGTCGGTGCTGTAAAGGTTCTTTGGCATGGTGAAGATTGAAATTGTGAGGTTGATTTGATTGTATGTGAAAAGAAAAAAGACAAAATGTGTTGAGGTTGCAGGGAGATCTTTTGGTATTGGGGTGCAATCAAGATAGAGAAATGGGGGTAGATAACCACAGAAAGAGGTCGAGAGGGCAAGAGGGCAAGAGGAGTATGAGTATGAAGGGTTTCCATACCAACTTTTTTGTAACAAGCCTAGTGTGAGAGCCCAGCGTGTAGTCGGGGCAGGGAAATGTCAATTGTGATAGTTTTATCCCACAGTGCATTTGGTCAAAAACGAGTTTTTTGAGTTTTTGCCAGATTTGGATTAAAACCCAACACAACACTTGACATCAAAAAATTACCGATGGTTCTTGAATCAGCTGTAAGTTGGTGTAATGTTGGGGAATAAAAGTCGGTAAATAATTCAGTTACAAAATCCAAGGACTCCTCGGATTTTTGTATCCAAGCCAAATATGTTGGCAGTGGGGTGGCCCATGTGTATGGACTCTTGGTTCAGTCTGTTCCCTGTCCACACAGAATCACCTCTTTGCATGTAGTGAGAAGCATGAGTGCCTCCTTCCATTGTGATTATGCTTTCCATAAGGCTACTTACTCAACTTTGAGTCTGCATTTCTTTTTAGCTTGGATTTTAATTTTTTACAAGTCCTTTTTTTGCTTGTTGCCATAAAACAAAATGATAACAATAGGACAGATGTGTTGATTGTCTTTGTCTGTGTCAGTTCTATTGGATATAAACAATCTTATCAAAATATGAAGCACAAGGTCCTGCCATTGATAGCAATCCAAATTTGTAATGAACAGATTGGTTTTTGACCTCCTAAATTTTGTCTATTGCTACAATGAATGAAATTATCTTCATCCAATGTGGTTTTTGATAAGAAATATAAAATTATACAAATTATGGTGATTTTTCACCTTGTTAATTAGTAAGAACAAAAACTACCATAAAAAGCAGTCTTCAATAGAAATATACAGAAAATGGGGAAAAAAATATGTATACATTGAGGTCAGCATTGGTCTGGGAGTTGAAAGCAACTCTTTTATGAGGCATATCTCAGGCCTTGCCCAAACTGCCTATCAGTACGAGCAAAAACTAAGACAGAAAATTGAAATGTGATAAATATCACTGTAGGCATATTCCAGCGCTCCAAGGTATGCCTGAAAGACAAATTTTGGCCTGGCCCATTACTTTGGATTGGCTCCTTGGGTGGATCTTTGATTGGAGGCAAAATGCAAGGATGCCTATATGAGACAAAAGGAGGGATCACATATTGAGGTTAGCATTGGTCACAGAGTTGCAAGCAATGGTTCAGTGTGACATGGACTTCTAAGTGCTAGGGCTGGGACCAGGTTTGAGCTTCCTAGCCTTCCTATAAGAAATTCAATTGAGTCAAATTTAACAAAATTGTCAAAATCATGAATGGGATTGAGAAAAATTTGACTTATAAGAGATGGAATGTTATCTTATTGTATTGTTCTTACAAAAGAAACCCTGGATTGTCAGGAGACAGCAGGTTTGCCTGACGTGGTCACACAAAGCCTTTGCTTCTTGAAGGGTGGAACATGCATTTTTGTGTTCACAATATCCTGAAGCACAATTGATTTATTCATTGATCAGCAAAGGTTAAAAAAGGTCATCAAGCAAGAAGCAAGAAAGTCTCACATGGTTTGATGTCAGACCAAAGAAGCTTGATCAGATGAAGGTTATCTTTTTGATGGGGTTCAAGCTAAGAGGAGGATAAAAGATTGATAATTGGTAAGGAAGGCACTGATCCAGCACTGATGATGTGATCTCAATGCTACATGCACGTATGGAATTTGAACATACTAGAGAATATGCAAGCATTCCTGCACAAGTCCAATTGTCATATCACTTCAATTTTCAACTCTATGGCTGATACCTTGATTTCAACACAAAAACCAAAAACAACACAGAGTTTACAGCATAACCTTACATAAAACCTCATGACTCATGTACCCCCAATGTTGAGTCTTTCAACCTTGACTGAAGAAATGTTCAAATATTGTATTCATCACTGAAGAACAGAATAAGTGCCAACACCGTGTCTGTGTAGGCTTTGCTAGTTGACGAGCGCACACCAACTCCCTTTGAGGCAGAAAGGGAAGTCGTGCGCGCTTGTTGACAAGCAAACACTACCCGGACACGGTGCAAGTTTCCTGTATCATAGCTTTCTGGAGAGTAAAGTTTGAAAATTGAGAGGAAAAAAATATGTGTCAAGATAGATAAAAGTTGAATGACTGTGAGTTGCTGGATGATTTGTGTAGATGGCAATTTAGAATAATCATAGGATGGGACTAGATTGTGTCTTTTATAACCTGATATGAAACCCATTTCAAAGGAATAACCAAATCAAAGAAGACCCTAACAAGCAAAACACCAATGAATTAGATACAAAAGAGTAGGAAGACTGCAGAAAGTAACAGGAAAGTCAAAGACAAGAACATGAGATGGGTAGGAATTTTCAATAGCACAATACGCACAATAATTCAAGAATTGGCAAAAACATAATATGCACAATAAGTCAAGAATTGGCAAAAACATAATCAATGGAACAGAATGGAGGGTAAGGTGGGGTTAAAATCTCCTTGCTGGCGTGGAACAAAGGTTGAAGTGAGGTGTGTGAAGCCTATTGATTGAATTCTGCATTGAATAATGAAATGCACAAAAACTTAACAAAAGGTGAATTTATTGGAGCAGGAGTGAGAGACCTCATTTTGACAAGGCATGATGGTAAAGTTGATCCAAAATATGAAGACCAAGAAAATTCCATACCAAATATTCATGATATAGTGACTCACATAATGAACCAACAGGAAATGAATACATAACAAAGAGTATCTGAATATAAAATCTGGACTACAAAAGCCAACCGTGAGACCCATTGACTGAAATAAAGTAAGGTAGCAACTGTATCCGCTGTTGGACCCAAGCAATGGGGAAAAGGAGAGACCAGAAAATGTGTGAGTAATCCACCTTTTTGCTATTTAGATGTAATTTTTTGTTTGACATCTCACACTTTTAGACATTCTACAATTAAGACTCTGACCTGGTAGGCCCAAAGCCTTTGGGAGTTGGCCACAAGAAACCAATATTTATAATAGCCGCATGGGACATTGGGCTGGCCCAAATCTCACTGTAGCAATTGATCTTGGGTGGAACTGAGATCCACAAACAATTGAGAAATTGAGAGAACATAGAATGACACCAATCTTGTATCAGCAAGCTGCTGTTATGGCTTGTGACATTGCTTCCGTTCAGTAAGTCATTCTTTTGACAATTTTCATCATTGGTTAACAATCACTCATTGAAAGACCTGTTTCTTACTTTGGATTGGGGTTCTGATTAGTTACCTCAAAATTCTGCTCCAACACAAAGGTTTGAATAAATTATTTGATGGAGTTATCAGAGCTGTCTTGGCTCCTGATCCATGTGAAAAGACAACAAAGGAACATTCCAAGGGTTGCACAATTTGTTGAAAGATATCTATAAACACAAATCCATGATTTAAGACCATCACTTGGTTTCTTTTTTTCTCTTAACCAAAAAAATAAAAACTGCTGTGGTTTTACTCTTCACCGTTTTTTGTCATTTCAACTTTGTTTCCATCTCACATCTCTCTCAAATCAACTCATATTATTTTCCATTTTTTGAAAATAGCTCTGTCTTTCTTGCAATCTCTTTCACTCTTACTGTATCATCTTTAACATCTCTATTTTATTATTGTGATTTTTGAAATCATGTCTTTTCTCCCATTTCTAACATGTGGTTTTTTTGTGTGTGTCTGCTTTTTTGTCTTTACACTTGTGTGTGTGTATGCAATGAGAGAATGTACAAACTTTTTGTTTTTCTTAACAAAGCATATAATAAGATAACATAAAAAGCCCTTTTCCCACATCCATCTGCATCTTAAGAGCACCCAATATGGTTGTGTTAACAATATGATTTAGTGTCATTTTAACACTATATTATACACAGGTCTACTATGGGCCTATTTTAGACTTGTGCTCCCTGTGAATGTTTTGAATCATGCATCAGAGTTGTCTAAATCTACAAAAGCTCAAATCAAGTTTTATCCTAGACTTTTGGTATATCAAATTGGTCAACAGTCATCTATCCAGCTCTACACCCAACACCTTCACTTGAAAACTTCCCTCTGGCCTTGAGATACCAGCATAGCAACAGTGGGTCTTCCCTCTGAACCTTCCAAATCATATTGTGCTTGTTTTTTCAAAAAAGCAAGCTTGCTCAATTGATCTTACTGAAATCAAGCAAGGCAGTCTTGTTGCTCATGCTCAACATATGAAACCTGCAGTTGACAGGCATCAATCTGTCTGGTAACAAGAGAAGTCATTGGTGGGTAAGATACAATACTTTGATTGACATTTTTGCCATTGGGTGTAGCTTGTATGGTAAAGCAGCTCATAGTGGATTTCATGTGTTTAACAATTTAATTGTTACATGCATGATTTAATCTTGCGGCCAGGAACACAAAACTTACAATAAAACATCCTCATGATAATGATAGTGGATGTTCTAAAACCATCAAATCCAGTCATCATAAGCACTGGATACCAGATTGGGCACCCGAAAGTTTGCTGCTCAAGCCAAAGGCGACCCTAACCGGGTTTGGCTCGGCTCCGGGTCAGAGCCCCACCTACCATACACCGTTCGGACACCAAGAGATGAAGGAGAAGAGGAAATTTATTTGAATCCTGCATTTGGTTGTGTCGTGTAAGTCAGACAGATGTCACAATTAATCTCAAACTTACTGCCGGGCGCATGGAGCACGATTTGATTTTGAAGACTTGTCGATTTCCTTCTTTTTGCAATTCACTGTGGAGTACAACCGGGCGGGAAGATCCCTTTTACAGTCAAACCGGGAAAGCTTGACCAATTTTGCCCGCAAAACTCGAGCAAATTGGCGGGGAATTGGTGGCAAGCTTTTCCGGTTTGACTGTACCTGCGTTGTAAATAGAACCTCGAACATCGGCTTCCGTTCCCTTATGATCATGATTCCATCACTGACTGTTCCCTGTTTAAACTTTATCTTGATTCTTTAATTTTGCCCCAGAGGTCAGATGGCATGAGACCTCATGAGACGCGGCAGGTTGTTATGTGACTCTGGTCCTCGTTTGAGCTGGCCAGTACAGCTCAAAAACGAGTGGACTTTGTACCCTCCGCAATATAATGTTGGATTTACAAGCGCGATAAGTCTATATAGGACAGATCAGGTGGAGTGAAGATACCGCGTGATGTAAAAACAAAACCCATGCAAAGATTTTCCTCAAGTGGCGCTGCTTGGAGAAATGTCAAAATAAGCCAATTTCGACCCCGAGCTCTTTTTTGTTTCAAACCCTCTCATCCTGAGGACTAAATGAACCTAAAAGAACCCATTCATCTGCACTACAAATGCATTTGTTACTCAAAACAGTTTCAAAAATAGGATGTAGCCAAGCAAGGATGGATCTTGGAGCCAAGCAGGTTGAGATCTGCTCACAAGGTACCGTGGGAGGACCTTGTGTCATGAGAGGCCAGAACGTCAGCAGGTCACCGACCGGGCATGCAGACTGAGTGCAAACGTGATTCCCACTGCCAGAGAGGATAAGGTTTAAGAGAGAATTGAATGGTTAAAAGAAAACTACCAAATTAAAAGGAAAACCATGTTTAAGTGAGTTTTGATTTAAGAAATGGTTCAAATTTAGATTTTAAATTAACTTTGACCCGCTTTGCTTTAAGCTCAATAAATACATACACACCAAACAAATTAGATCACGTTAATCAGAACCTATTATTAAAACGAATCATCTCAACCTTTCCAGATTCCAATCTCAATCCATCGCATTCATCCATCCTCATCCATCCACTTCATCCTTTTATTCCAAGCTCACTCAATCATCATATCCATCATAACCACAATCTCATCCTACTCTTTCATATCTCAATCATTACCTATCCAAGATGGGTGCTGGTCTCTCCAAGGCACTCGGTTAGTCATCATTCTCATCACCATCCTCACTCGTTTTATGTTTTGTTGACCTCTTTACCTTTGACTCGATCTCATTACCATTCAATAGCCAAGATGTTCGGAAACAAAGAGATGGTTTGTCTTCACTTTCCAGGGTTCACTTTCAAATTTTCGATCTTCTGATCTTGCTTGACCGTCTCGCTTGTTGGTTTACAATCAATTCAGAGGATTCTTATGCTCGGTTTAGATGCTGCTGGGAAGACAACGATTCTTTACAAACTCAAACTCAATCAGAGCGTCACTACAATTCCAACAGTTGGTTTTAATGTTGAAACAGTCACGTACAAGAACGTAAAGTTTAACGTCTGGGATGTCGGAGGTCAAGATAAGATTCGTCCACTTTGGCGGCATTATTATACTGGTACCCAAGGACTGGTTTTCGTTGTCGACTCACAGGTAAGGTGGCTTTTCTTGATCGTTCGGCCGAGACGGCTTGTGCTTTTGACTTGGTCGACTCATAGCTTTCACGTTCTTCTCCTTTGTAATTCTCATTTGGGACTCATTCGTAGGATCGGGAACGTATAGAAGAAGCACGCCAAGAGCTACATAGGATTCTCAGTGATCGCGAAATGAAAGACTGTCTATTGCTCGTGTTTGCCAACAAACAGGACTTGCCAGGAGGTATGTAGTAAACTCGCATTTGTCAGACCCTATGGATCATTTCATCGAACTTGTGTTCGCATTCTATCGATTGTCTTCAGCCATGTCACCAACAGAGGTCACTGAGCGTTTAGGGCTCCATCGGATGAAAGATCGGTCGTGGTATTGTCATCCCAGTAACGCACTTGCTGGTGACGGTCTCTTCGAAGGTTTGTCGCTCGTGCGAATCAGTCCACAATGGAGCTTTCAACTCGATTCTCATCTTTTTGCTTTTGCTTGTCGATCGATTTGTCTCTAGGACTATCATGGCTGAGTCAGAATGTGAAGAAGCCTGGAACAGCTGCTACATCATAGGTTGCTTTCACTCGACGGATTCGCAGAGCCAAAGCTTTTTGATCTTCACATTCTTCACTTTTTCCCCTTTACAACTTCCTTGACTCATTTTCTTCTTACTTCGTTTTGTCTCGCGATGAGTTATCAAATAAATGGCTTTAAATCTTTCTTTTCTTATCGGATCAATTGGATTCTTCAAACCACATGTGTGGATCTCACTTCAAAGCTTGCAATATGTGAGAGTTTACGTTGTCTGTTGATGAAGAACAACGGACTATCGTATATATGTATGTGTGTTTGTGAAGGGCTCTTCACTTGAGCTAGAGCACTGGATGAGGGAGTGGGGAGTGTCCTTCAGATTTGTTTTGGTCACGAACTCGATTTTGTTAATCACTTGTCTCAACTTGTTTTTCAATATACTATGCGATGTTTTCTTCCTGCCCTGCTGTCAAGATTTCACTTTCTCATCAAACACTAGTTGATCATTGAATTGCATTTCTGAAAATGCTTACTTACCTGTGTGACTCTTGGTCTTGGTTCAGTGTCTCCCTTCCTTGATTTTATCTTTATTTTAAATTTCGGGTTGATAAGCATGTGCTTGTCTATGTTGTGTTGTTTTTTTGTTTTTGTTTTAATATTTGAATCTTGTGATTTTTTGTTTTGTTTCATTCTTTTATCTTTTATTATCATCACCAAATTCCAAAGCTATTTCTTACTGATTACTCTTTTTACTTGCAAAAAACAATTTGCATCACATGACTTTTTGACCTAAGTTTTATTTAATATTTATTGATTTGCTGTTCAAATTATTTATACTAACATACAGTCAACTCCCTCTAATTACATACAGTTTGGCGGGTGGTTTTCTCATGCACTTAAAGGAATATGCACTTATAGACCTCATTTTGGCTGGCAAACCCCTTTTTGGCGGCAAAAAATCCTATGCACATAGAGAATTATGCACTTACAGGGATATCAAGTTAGAGGGAGTTGACTGTAGTTGGTTTTCTACTTTTCTTTTGAGATCTTTGACAAGATAAAGGCGCGTGAAGTGGGTTGAGGGGATCTTGCCTAAGGCTTGTGATTGTTTTACCAATAGCATTGATGGACCATGCACCAAGCCTGCAGTGCAGGGCTTGGTTTGCCTTAGATTCAAACCACCATCTGATTTCACCATTACCAGACCAGAGGTGACCTTCAAGGCAAGGAAAGAGACTGACAGTGCTGGGCCCTAAGCCAAGATTGCAGGTATAAAACAAAAGCAAAATATGTACAGCCCTTTGCATAATTGATGACTTTGGAAAAAAAAACCTTGAGTTTTCAAATAAAAAACCTTGAGTTTTGTCAAAAAGCTGCTGAGTTTTTCAAAAAGTCGGTGAGTTTTTTTTGGAAACCTGGCTCAGTAAGTCTAAAAGAGAAAGAGCTCGCTCAGTTTTTGAAAAAAACTGAAAAAAACTCGCAGGTATTTTTGAAAACTCAAGTGTTTTCTCTTTTTCCAAAGTCATCAATTCTGCAAAGGGCTGTAAACTGAAGGGCTAATTGAGCTGAAGTATCTATAGTATAGCATCACGGTGGGACTTGGTGAAAACACATCTCAGGTAAGTTTCTCATGTGAAGCAGTGTTCACCAAACACTTGGAATTTGCCTTGGTATCAGATAAAGAAATAAAGGTCTTGGTGGAACAAATGAAAGATCAACAAGAGTTATACTTGAGACCTTTAACAAGAGATACAAAGTTTGATTGAGAAATACACCTATGATGATTTTTCCAAAGGAGCGCACTATTTGGCGCCCACTTTCGAAAATCCCTGACGCCCGCTTTTCTCGGTACTTTCCCGCGCGTTCAAGCCAAATTTGGCCGCAGCCGCAGCAATTATGAGAAACCGGGCATTAGCCTGAAACCGGTTTGCCACATCTCACCTCTCTCACTCAACATTCCTCCTAACTTGAAGACGACATACCAATATCAAATCGGACCACGGTTTGTCAGACTAATGAATCTTTTAAGAAAGTCACTCCTACAGATCTTGAACAACCGGTGATGCAACCTTCTCATCTCCAATTCTGAGGATGAAAATCTATTGAACCAAACATTTATCTTTTTTGAACTCCTATTTTGACTGATTACAGTTGAAGTTGTATCTTATGACCGTCTCATCATTATCATATTCAACCTCATCATATTTTAATCGATCCCGAGTCAAATGATTGTTGTGAATGTATCTTATTTTTTAATCTGGTTGATCTTGATTAGAATGATTGTTTGAACTTGTATCTTTTTGGCCTTGGTTGTTTCTGAGTACAACAGTCATTCATTTTAATTGAACTTTTATGACTGTTAACCACCTCACTCCAGGATTACATTGCAATCGGGGTCTTTGAAAAAGCAAATTAAGACATTGGATTTCAAAAACTATCAACAATGAGCTAGAACTATGGGCAAGTATGCTTGTCATAAACCATGGTCTAACTCGGGATGTGTGTACAATTAAAAACCGGTTTGAAACCGGGCTACGGAAAGATGTAAAATTTGAAAACCGGGCATTGTGTTTTCAAAACCGGGTGTTGTGTTTTCAAAACCGGGCGCCAAATAGTGCAATCCTTTTCCAAATACAACATCTGGAAACAATTACGGTTTTCAAAATTATATTTGATCCATAAGCCTCCTGGTCTAGAAGACTTTCTGAAATGAATCTAACCCTAACTGAAGGACTGAGTGAGATGAATCTGATCAATCTAGTATGACTCAAGAATGAACTCATTGATTTTTCAAAGTTTTGAAATGGAAATGTCAGTCTTGGTTGTTGAAAAATGAAATTTTGTCATTATCTGGGGATTTTTTTGGGGGACAGGCTCAAACTGTAAAGACATCAATATTGGTTTTCTCTGGGATGAGTGGCAAAAATGATGATCATGGATTTTGAGACTTATTGATGTATATATGTACCTGCTTGCTGAAGAATATTTGACTTTTGAGCTTTGACACACTCATTCATTGCTCAGTTGAGTACATATGCATAACAGTATGATCAGCTTTTTGGCCTCAGAAGCTTACTTTCCCCACAGTTTTGTGGACTATTTTTGAAGCATCACCACAGCTTGACCATTCATCTTCTGTACAGGGTCAAGGTAGGGTCACCTTGACCCTGTGGGAGATGAGTGGCTCTTGGGCCGACTTTCCAAAAAGACACAAAGTGGGCTTTCAGCTAGAGGATAATTATTAATATCATCTCAGTAGGTTAAAGTTGGTTATGATGTTCAAGTAAGTGGGCAAGCAAGGTGGTATATAAGCATGGTTGTTGAAAGACAAAGATAGGAATGGAAGAGGAAAAGAAATGAATCCAATGCTAATGAATCCAATTTCAGCAATGAATCCATCTTGTATGGGCTATAGGTTACACGCTAGATGATTATTTGAAAGAGGATGTTTCAGAGGTCATGGAAGAGAAGGTGAATGAGTTTACTCATTTGTGACTATATTTTGGATCATGATCTCAAGAACCTTCCAGGACAAAGAAGAGATACATCTCAAGTAGATTTTGTCATCTTGTAGGGTATCAGGTGTCGGACATGGAGATACATAGTGGGATGTGGGAGTACCTTTTCATCCTCTTTTTCAGGTAGAGTATAAGTATAGTTAGTGGTCTACTACAGAGATATATGTACACCATGTAACCTGTGTTCAACCATTGAAGTTACTCAAAATGTTACAGACTCTGTAACTTTGGATGAATCACAGGAAAATAAGTACTGAATTGTGTCTTGTTCCTCTATAATATCAACTGTGGTTTGATGATACAATTGGATACTTCACCATGACACAGACCTCACATATATTGTCTGAACTACTTGTACAATCAATGAATAGTAATGTATCTGTGTGTAAACAGAGAAAATGTATAATGTGATACATCTCCCAGCTTTGTCACTTCTTTACTTGTTTAGGGGTTCAGCTCACAGGATTCAAGGTGTTCAATAATTATGATTTCATACTCCACAAAGTTAAGCATTTTTTTTTGAAAAGTTTGGGTTGTGTACTGTCTCTATTGCATCATGTTGTTTCACGTTGATACAGCCTTGATTTGTTGGCATCTTCCCTAAATCAATTTTACCCTGAGATAAAGTGAACTTTTAAACAACAGGTACAGAAAGACACCTGGATGGAAATCAGTTGGTCTCCATTTCCGGTTACTTTGAGTTGAGTCAGGCACCAAACTCAGAAACTTTGAATCAGATTTGAGCAAAAGAAAACTCCTGAAAAACTACCCAAGAGCTGGAAAATTTGTATCTTTAAAGAGTCCTACATTGCTTACATACTACAACTTAAACAAGTCAAATCTTTTCAAAAGAGAGGATTTAGATTTAACTGAAATGGACACTATCTTCTTCAAATGCAAACTATTTTGCATGTGCATCTGTCCTGCAGATTTTGTACTTCCTCTAAGACTAAAAGCAGATGGGTGGTGTTCATGTAGCAAGATTTCCAGACACTGTGTTAAGCATTCTTTCAATTTGTAATCCCTGAGGTTACCTGCAGCCATGGATGAATTTGCCAATGGTGTTTTTCATTTTGTTTCGACTAGGTCAACTCTTTACTTGAACATGGTGATTTATCTGCATTCATGCTTGTTGAAAATCTGTAGAATCACTCTTACCAACATAAGGACCTGTTCCCCTCATTCTCCTTTTTGCACAAAGTATAGATCATCATTTGGAAAGCTTAATCCTACTACTAGTGGTAAGGTGTAAATTTACCATTGGGTATCATTTTCAAAGATATGTACAATCTGGGTAAGGAGTTATCTAGGGCCATACATAAGTCAAAACCCTATACATTTTGGCCCTATCCATCAAAGTAAAAGCAGATGTAGCTAAATTGTTGCATAGCTTCTACTAGTACTGGCGTGCATTGAGGTGAATGGTGGTTGACACTGCAAATATAAAGTATTTTTCCAAGGTGAACAATGATTAAAAATGCATAAAGTCTGCATTAGGTCTGCATTTTTCTGCATTAATTCTGCATTAATAATTTATTAATCATTTTGTGCATTAACTCAATCATTTTTCACCTTGGAAAAAAACATCATTTTTGCAGTGTGAATCTCTTTCCTTCCAATACATCTCTTGATGATTCAAATTATCATTTCATTTCTTCCAAGTTCTCCATTGAACATCAACCACTGTGCCTATGACAATATTTTTCAACATTGTTACCAATTCCCAGCACCTGATATGAAGTTGTGATCTACTTGCTCATACTAACTTCAGACTAAACCCCAAAGGTTAAACATCCAGACCTTCCCAGCTTATGAAAGTTTGGATTGACTGGGAAAGGAACTCAGATGTTTCCAAAATGACAGAACAGCAAGGGATGACATTGTGGGGCAGAACATAAGGCTGGAAGGCATTGAGAAAACCAGTTCAGAGATGGGGCTGGAATATAGGTGACAGAAGATTGGACCTGGGTTGATATGTAAAATTTCACCCATTGTGGCAATCAGAAGGGACTGGTCCGTGGCCATATAGTGGAGGCAGATTGACATCAGCAGGTAGTCACCAACTCAAAATGCTTTTTGTTATGAGACAACAAATTTAACCAAGTTCTATCATGCCTTGGGTCAAAAATGACAAATGATGTGCAGGTTTGATGATACATGAGGACACCAGAAAGCCCTTCTATGGTTGTCAAATGGAGGAAATTCCCCACATTGTAGCGTAGAAAGATGTAACCTCAATGACTTTAAAGATAAGGCAGAAGCTTCTGTTAGTGAAAGCAAACTTGACCAAGTCCCAAAAGGTGGACCTGACCACCAACTTCACCAAGTTGTTGATTAGGTCCACTTTTTTGTTTGGATGGTTTTTTGGGACTAAGTTCAGTCTGTAGTGAAAGGGTGTTTGGAATTTAAAAAATGACCATACATGTGCAGCCAGAGTTGACAAATTCATGAATTTATATAGATGAGTTGCAAAGTGTCATAGCTAGCTTGCCTTTGTGGAAGTCAAATGTTTTAAGAATGTTGTCCCATTTTTATGCTCAACCTTGATCAAATTTGGTCAGTCTCAAGTTTCAACAAAATCCTTACTTCTCTGGCTCTTGAAATGAGATTTTGATTCCGTGATTATGTAGTCAGCTCAAGGCTGCTCAAGGGGAGAAGTGTGTACATCCATGGGTTATTCCTTAGCTTGAACAAGCCCTCTCTGCGCAGAAGGTACGAAGCAGATCAGAGGGGCTTGGGACTAATCGTCAAATTCTGGCACGGAGACTCCAAGGATTAAGTCCTCTTAAGTCGTTTTTTGCTTTTTCCCGGTCTCCTCGCTGATAAACACCAATGAGGCGCGCGGACGTGGCCGCGCAGAGAGGGCTTGTTCAAGCTAAGGTTATTCCATTCAATGTGAATGATCATGTATGTATCTACATAAAACTGCCCGACCATCTTTGATTCCACTCAGCATTTTTAAGATATTTAGGGTGTTCAAACCTGTGCAAGAAATGTGCAAGACCGACGTGCAAGATCCGTGCAAGATCCGTGCAAGATTTTTTGCACTAATCTTGCACAGTAATTTTTTTGACAACCCGAGTTATTGTGTTCCAAACCGTGCAAAAACCGTGCGAGACCGACTCTTGCAAGTTTTGTGCAAGATCCGTGCAAGTTCTATTCATATCTTGCACAGAACTTGCACAAAACTTGCATGAATTGATTTTGAGGTTTGAACACCCTAATTGTACCAAATTCCTATAAAAAGCTTTCTGTCATAAGCCTGGGCCCGACCATCACCATGCTCTACCATGCTGTGACGTAGCATAGAGGAAATGTGTCAAATGTCTGAAACAATTTGAAATCAAGATTTCAAGTTTGAAATTCCAGTGTTCCAACTTGCAATATCAAATGACGTATATTTTCGAAATTGTCGGGAGAACATGACCAGTTGATAAGTTTACAGAAACTTTGTTGACTTTTGTAGCTGTCAAAATTCCAAATTCGATTTCCGGTACCTCTCTGCCGGTCCACCTCTCTCTATCCCTGCATACATTCGTTTATATGTACATATATATCAACCTACGCTCACCTAATCAACTGTTTCCCTCTATCCTCCCTGTTGCCTTCGACGATATATACACAAACACCGTCACTTCATCAAACCAATCAAGATACCATCATTATTAAAGCCGCGGTGTCTCGACTTCTTGGTAGGTTTTATCTCCTTCATTTCCGATCCCTTGCCTTGCAGTGGTCACCAATTACAATCCGCCTATCTCATAAATTTCACGCTAATCATCACTGCCCTTTTTCCTCGAACCCAACGGCTTTCCTCCGAAACGAATCAGACGGTCATAACTTGAGAGCGTCATGTTCACCAGCGTGCTTATCTCACAGCTCTATGCTGTCTCTTGCGATCCAGGTGGTGCCGCAGCCTCTTTGAGGAGAGAACTAGCCATTCGCCGCCGAAATCAACAGCGCCATCAGAACTTGTCGGACGACCCGGTTCCGACCAAATCTCTCAGCATCTCAGCCAGTACTGACACTCTGAACGGCTATCAGCATAACCACAATAGCCTTCTACTCGATACGGGTAACCCGCACTTGGATTCCAATTCCGTTTGTCCACCTGAAAATGACTCTGAAATGGATGAACAGGAAGTGGCGATTAGTAGAAATTTAGATTATTTTGATGATCTGGATGACCTGGATGACTATGATCTGGATGAGTATGAAGACGAAGAGACTGATGAGACGAATGTGGGCTTGAGGCTTTTGCTGAAATTGGCCGAGCGCCTCGCGAAAGCTGAGAACGAGTCCGTACGGACACCTATTCCATCAGGTGGATTGCCAAAAAACAAGTTACTTACAAGACGCTCGGACAAGACTGAGGCCATTTCACCCATCACGTCCCCAGCCCAAGATTCACCTACACTTACTCATCGGTGTAGTGCCTGCGGTCTAATCCTTTCTGGTTTTCGCGATCCCAGTTCATCAGATGTTTCTACACCGGCGAACGAACGGCCCACTTTGTCTCGAATGTCATCTCAGTCATATAATCATTATCACTCTGACAGTGGTTACACTCATATCAAGGGTAATTCACTTGACAATGCCGATAGCTGTCTATCAAGACAGAGTTCCGTTTCTGACAACGGCGAAAGCTCAGATGGTTACCCTATGTCTCGATCGGCTTCTTTAGCTACTACCGCAGATGAAAGCGAGCAAATCCGACGTTTAAAGGCTTCCATCAAGGCAATTGCAAAAGTTTGCAGAGTACGTATAGATCAGTAATGTCGCTTCAAATCTCTTATCTAACATCATACGCATCTTAGGCATTAAGGAATGGTGACCTGAACCAAATGATATACGAAGATGTCGCTACACCGGACTTGGAAAACTTGAAAACTGACGTCAACAGTTTAGTGCGACGACTTCGCCGGTTCACCACTCAAGTTTTCAAAGTGTGTAGTGACGTAGGACAAAAGGGTCTGTTGGGCAAACAAGCCGACTTGGAAGAATCAGCGGGTATATGGAGGAAAATGCTTGTAGATGTCAACAGGTGTGCTCCTGAGACGATTCTTAGCAGTCGAGACCCCAGACTGATTTTCTAGAAATCTCCAGCCTTGCTAGCAATTTAAGTGCACAGGTCCGGGATATATCTGAGGTCACCACTGTAGGTTCCTTTCTTACCTTGAATCATTTTGGATGTAATTGATCAAACCTCTGTCCTAGGCCGTCGCAAAAGGGGATTTCTCCAGAAAGATTGAAGTACAAGCCGAAGGCGAAATTTTGCTGGCCAAGGTTTGTCATCTATCAAAGCATACAATTTGAATCATGATTATACACAGGCTAATGTTATTTACATTTAGGAAACGGTGAATAAGTGAGCAGTTTGGTAGGCTTGAGGCTGACCCGCATGTACTAGCTTTAATTGAAATTCGCCCGCACTCAGAATGGTAGATCAACTTAATTCCTTTGCTACCGAAGTCGCTCGAATTGCTCAGATGGTATGTGTATGTCTTACACTTTCTCTTGCACAAAACTTGACATTGTACTTGATGTTATCAGGTAGGCACCGACGGTATACTCGATCAACAAATCACAGTAGATGGTGTGGAGGGTGTTTGGAAAGTGAGTCTCGTAGTGTTTCATATTGAGGAATCACTAATTTACAATCTTGCCACTTTCGCCATAACCTCAGGATCTAACTGACAGCGTCAACTCAATGGCTAGGTGCAACTTTTAAGCTTCAAACCATCACGACTTATGACTTGGTTTCACTGATCCACTTTTTTGATAGCAACCTGACCCTACAAGTTCGAAGTGTAAGCTTTCACATCCAATATCCTCTTTTACCTGAAGTTCGAATAAAGATGTATTGTTCTACGTCATATAGATCTCCGCGGTCACGTCGGCTATCGCTCGCGGAGATCTGAGCCAACAGATAGAAGTTGAGGCCAAAGGAGAGATGGTATGAACCAACATGGAAACTATATGATTCGGCCCAAATACTGACATTATATATTCGTGTCATCAAGGCTGATCTCAAAAAGACTGTGAGTTTCTTCGGTTTCCTACTACGTCATACCATCCCAAATACAAGCTGATCGTTTTGTATTCAGGTCAACTCGATGGTTGATACGCTGAAAGTTATCCTGGAAGAAGTTGGGCGCGTGGCACGTGAAGTCGGAGTCGAAGGTCAGCCGTGAGATCGCTCTAGCACCGTCCATCACAAGTTTCTTACGCGTGGTTTACAGGCGTGCTTGGTGGCCAAGCCAACATCCCCAATGTGGAAGGTAAGCTTTCCCGCCATTCCACCCCCGTTTTGTTCCTTTGCTCAGTGATGTTCCTTTACTTTCAGGGGCTTGGTACGACCTCTCGCATAGTGTCAATCGTGAGTCACTCCCGGTGGTATTGTGTTCGCCAGCGCGAAAAATAACGAAGTACAACTGTTTCCAGAAATGGCGAATAATCTTACTTCACAGTACGTACTGCCTTCGTATCGATCATGTAATTGCTGGCTAATCCATGTCTATTGTATCATCCCTGTATCAGGGTATGCATGTCGTCCGGATGAATAATGGTCATTTGAACGTCCACTTACTCAATAAGGTTTTGATTCGTCTCCATAGGTTCGACAGATAGCATCAGTCACAAGAGCTGTTGCGGAAGGCGACCTGTCACAGTAAGTGTTCTTCAATGCTATGATTGTTTGTACCTTGCTTACCCACTGTCTTCATCAGGGAGGTTACTGTCCAAGCACGTGGAGAAGTAGCTGCGTTGGCCAGCACAGTAAACGGAATGGTGAAGCACCGAAACTGACTCGAGGACCCGAAAGTGTTATACTTATTCTGCGATATGTTTTGATGTGGTTAAATCACTAGGTCGCATTTTTGCGCGTATTTGCCGCAGAGGTATGCACTCCTCAGATTGCTTGATATGTGAAACTCTACCTTACCTGTCTATGTTTCCAAGGTCACACGAGTTGCGTTGCTTACCGGTACGGAAGGTGTACTGGGAGGTAAGGCCGAAGTGGCCAACGTTTCTGGTGAATGGAAGGTGTGTACTTCTCGTCGACAATCTTCTATCGCTCGAGATCTCATACTGAGGCTTTGTTTCAGACTCTGGTGGATCGAGTCAACACGATGGCGAAGTGAGACATAAACTATCATACTCCTCGACGTTTTACCTCAACTGACCCCAATTGACATATCTAGGAACTTGACTGACCAAGTTCGCGAGATTGCTCGTGTAACTACTGCTGTGGCCGACGGAGATTTGACCAGGTACGTCCACTTCGAGATAGCTACCTTGAAAAGTCTTGGAATCTCATGCCTTGGTACTGCTCAGTTATGTCACGGTAGACGCCAGAGGAGAGGTTGGACAGCTTCGAGACACTGTCAATGCCATGGTCCGGTTCTTACAGGAATTCAACTCTGAAGTAACCAGAGTAGCCCTAGAAGTGAGCTATTGCTAAGAGGTGTTTGATATGCGATCTGACTGATTACTTCGATTGACTCATAGGTAGGAACATCCGGCAAGCTTGGTGGCTCAGCGAAGGTAAAGAACGCTCGAGGTGAATGGCACAACTTGGTCACTGGACTCAATCGTATGGTCGATCGGGTCACTGGACAAGTGAGGCTTTGGTAATAGATACTTGTGACTGAATTTCTTGATCTGACTCAAGTTTTGCCGCCCCGTCATCCATTTCAGGTCCGTGCCATTAGCGCGTCGACTGTAAGTCCCCTCTTTCTCATTTTTGGTTGCCAGTCTATTGGCACATGACTTCTATCTGATCGACGATTCTTGGTTTACAACTGCATATGATAGACCGCCGTGGCCAAAGGGGATCTGTCGCAGCGAGTTGATATTGATGCCGAAGGTGAAATTTTGCAATTGTAAGAATCCCATCATTCTCATTGATATGTCCATTTGAAGCATTCCTTGATAACCTATATATGATCGTGCTTCCAGGGCGCAAACCATCAATGCCATGTTAGAAAGGGTAAGTTAAACTTTCAATCTGCGTTTCTGATCTGTTCAACGTTATCCATTCTAAATCATCGTGTCCTGTCCTTGCTATGGTAGCTCAACATGTTTAGCACGGAGGTGGTACGAATCGCCAGAGAGATTGCAGATGGCAACTTGAATGTCAGGGCAGAGGTTGAAGCAGTCGAAGGTATGATTCATCTCCGTTGCTTCATAAAGGCCTGTGTACTTACCGTGCAATAAATCTTGGCTCCAGGTGTCTTTTTGCACATCATCACCGAGGTGAATAGGATGTCTGGAACCCTCAGTTCGCAAGTGGGAACTTTTCAAGCAATTGTATGTATCTTTCCTTTTATTTGTTACAACGGAAGTACTATTCCTGATAGACTCGATCACCTTCGTTGTGTTACAGACGGATGCTGCTGCTGCAGGAGATTTTAGTAAGATGGCAAATATCGCAGTCAAAGGCGATATTCGCGCTCTTCAGAGTAACATCAACACGATGGTGACGAAACTGCGCACTGCTTTTGAAAGTAATGTCAAAGCAAAAGAAGCTGCTGAAGCTCATTCACTGGCCAAGAGTCAATTCTTAGCAAAGTATGCATAACTATTTTTAGGATTCGATCATATCCGTATCAAACTAACTCGCCTCCCCAAAATTACTCATCGGTTCTCTTGCTACAGCACGTCACATGAGATTCGAACTCCATTAAATGCAATAATTGGACTGACTTTCGACACCCTCGGCAGTAACCTGACAAGAGAACAACGAGAAAATTTGAACTTGGTACGCGGTCAGGCTGATGCCCTTCTACGTATCATCAATGATATATTAGACATCACCAAAATCGAGGCGTGAGTTCATGCATCGGAGATTCCTGCCGAGATTATTCATGTTCTAATACAAGTCTCGTCACGTCAGTGGGCGGATGGCTCTGGAACGATGCCCATTTTCACTTCGTGAAGTGATCTTCGAAGCGTTGACCAGCTTGGCTTTTGGCGCTGCTGCTAAGAACATCGACGTCTTTTTCGAGATTCATCCCGCGGTACCTGATCTTGTACTCGGAGACGGCTCTCGACTAGGCCAGGTGATCAAAAATTTGGTCAGTATTTCTTGGTGTCGCGTCATTTGTCGTGGGATGAGCTCCAATTGAAGGTTTTGTGGATCTTCTCAGGTCGGAAATAGCCAGAAATTCACGAAATCGGGATCGATCACGTTGACTGCAGATCTTGTCGCTCGCGATGACGAAGGCAGATCACGTGTTCAGTTCCACGTTATAGATACTGGTAAGCCGAGCTCCTTTGATTTTCTGAAACTCTTCTCACCTTGTCTACTCTTGTTTCCTTAGGCATTGGCATCGAGAAAGACAAGCTGCAACGGATTTTCGACTCTTTCATGCAAGCTGATGGATCTGTTACGCGGTGAGTCCATATTTGAGTTCTAAATACGAAGCAACCTATTGAAACCAATATGTACCTTTAGCAAGTACGGCGGCACCGGTCTGGTAAGTCGCAGTTTGATGTGATGTTTGACGTGCTTCACAACTGATGGCCTCAATTGTTGGTAATAGGGACTTACGATTTCACGCAACTTGGTGCAAATGATGGGAGGCCAGCTGAACGTAGAGTCAGAGGTAGAAAGAGGTTCTGACTTTGTCTTTGACGTACTTCTCGGTTCAACCAACGACGAATTGGAGCTGCGCAAACAAATCGAAAAGATTGATACCGATCAGTGCGTGTTATTGATCGACGGCCAGCATCCTGAATCGGTCGAAAGGTCCTGTCTCAAATTTGGTTTGTCGGTTCATCGCGTACCATCAATCGACGAAGTGCCGTCCGGCGATCTATTTGATTGCGCCATCATTTCCACCATCGAAGAAGCGGACCGCTTGCGATCGAGTCGATTTCTGCCTCTTGTTTTAAGAGCTCCTACCTTACCCAAGCTGGACATGCGGCGAGCGTTAGACCTCTCTCTCGCTAGTGTCGTCGAGAATGACAAGGGTGAGGCAGAACTTTGCAATGCACTCAATATCGCACTCAAGAAAAGTATGCGAAGAGTTGGGAATCAAGATGCGAAAGCGGACTGGAAGATCTTATTAGCTGAAGATAGTATGTCTGAATTCTTTTGGCTCTCACCACTTGAGTATTTTATATAAGCAGTCGCTTAGTAAATGTCAATGTGTTACAGATAAAATCAATCAGATCGTCGCACGAAGGATTTTGGCGAGTTCCGGCTTGAATTGTTTAGTTGTTGTGGAGAACGGTCAAGAGGCCTGCGATGCTGTCAAATCAACCCAGTTTGATATCGTCTTGATGGATGTGTGAGTCGAATGGCTCGACAAATGAGGTTACCCAGTCACTCACATGTATACTTCTAGCTCCATGCCGGTTAAAGACGGTCGAGAAGCTACCCAAGATATTCGAAAGTGGGAGCAGACTCATTCTGTTTCACCGGTCCCTATCATAGGCGTCACGGCCCATGCTTTGGTCGGCGATAGAGAAAAATGCATGAAAGCGGGGGTAAGACTTGTACATCCCAGTATTCCGGCCTCCTATCAAACTAATCTCTGTGATCATATTTTATTATCAGATGTCAGGGGTGTGTACAAAACCACTATTGGCCCCTGAATTGGTGAGTCGTCAGGTATTTCCATCGGGCGGTACAAGTAGCATGGAATTTTTGTCACTAATTCCCTGTGATGTTTAACTGTTTTAACCACAGCTTGCGGCAATGACGAAGGTCAGTCATTCAATTCACCGAGATTATAGCTAGGCAATGTCTAACACCACGTCTTTTTCGTTGCAATAGGCTATCTCTTTGCATCGCCAATACGCCCAATTTGGTCAAATCAAATACAATCAGTAAATAATTACGACTCGTATGTATTCTGTTTTCATAACTTGTGGGAATGCTGTGTGAACATATTGTTTATATATCTGCGAAGCCTTAGCTTCCCACTGGATTGTTATTCCTTTAAGCTTTTCTCCCAGCAAAACCGTTTCTCTATTCTCTCATCAATCTCCTTACTTTACAATATATCCGTCATCTTTACAATCTAATCTATATTCCCCCAAACTCTCTATTTTTCTTCACGTTACACTTATGCCTTCTCGTACAATTGATTGCATGATTAATATGAAGAGATTTGTGTGAATGTTGTTTAGCTAAACCCTTTTTCTCCCCGGTTTGTTTTTTTGGAATTGTTACCTTTTTGACTTGATGTAAAATTGGAATTCTCTGAAGGCGATTGCTTGAACCAGCTGAAGAAATCTTGTCAACTTCAGTTGTAAAGTTTTTTCAAACAACAAACATTCTATAGTCTGTCTGAAGGGATTTCTTTTGAATTGTCCAAAGTTTTGCTTGAAGACGATATTACTGTTCCCCTTTGAAGGCCGCATTGCGCAACTAAAGTCGGTTTGGAATGAATTTCTTTGAAATCATTTGTGATCCCCCTTAAAAACTCGTATTCAATTCAGTGGTTGAGGATGTCAATGGACAAAACATGTGGTATGGTTGATAGATCAAACTCGTCATCTTAAACTCAAATGGAAGATGGTGCCCAAAGGCACGACGGCTCCATAGGTTCCACGTACAAGCATATGGGTCTCAGGAGCAGAAGTCACGTGATATCTCTCTAACAAGTATCCCGGTAGAGTGGGCGCATGTAGTCAGGGTCCAAATGGAAAATCTCATATTCTCCATTCCTGACTATCATCAACTTCTCTCTCTGGATATCCCACGAGCATGTATTTTCTCAGCTTGTCAATTATCTCTCACTCTTGCTCTGCTCTCCAGAGCCTTTCTCTATTAGAAAGTTTTTTCTTCACCCACCCACCGTCCCAAGTTTACTGGAACTTGTTGTATGTTGTTTAACAAACCTCCCTCTGGTCTCCCTTTGTACGTATTAAGTAAGCTCTGTCACACTCTAAAGTTGTACTGTTGTTAGTTGTAACTTAAAGGGAAGTGACAGGCGGGACTGTAGAGGAGTGCCTAGCCCACCATTGCAGAACTTATAACCCAACAAGGGTTATACAGAGCTGGAAGAGGATAATCTACTAATAAAGTGACTAGTAGAAGTTGTCTGAGACTGCTCTTCTAAAACAACACAATCAGGAAAAGGCGCTGTTGTATTGAGTACTGATAAGGCAGCAGAGAAATATAACTTTCACACAAATTTTAACTCAAAAAGCACAATTTTATTACTATCAACACTGCTATAGTGTTATTCCCAGATGATAACTGAAAAAATAAGGAATATCTTAATGATGTTATTCCCAATAAGTCTTTTTGACTAAAACACTAAAGTAAATTTCTCTTTATAGCTATAATAAAGGGCGTATTTAAGTGACCAGGTACTATTAAAATAAGTTTATAATGATAAACGAAATAATAACTGCGTAAATGATAAAGGAAAAAAGGGGAACCACAGTCCCAAAATCATCTCAAAGTATATATAACAATGTACACCAACTTTTACAATGGTCAACAGCCCCAAAACCAATCAAATCCGCCCAGAAATCCCTAAAAAACTATAATAACGTAATGTAATGATCCTGTTACTAATAAATGATGTAATTTTCACAGCTAAAAGTGATCAATGACACAATAATATCATGTACAGCACTTCTTATGATGAATACAGGTGATTTTTTCCTTGTAAACTAGCTGAAAACCAAATTTTGAGATTACAAATTTTTTGAGATGAGGTCCAATTTTTGATTACTAAAGTGCATCCTGTAGTCCGTGTGATACTGATCATTTATCACCCCCATATGACCTATCTCTGATGAGTGATGAGTAAGATATTGAGTTGTGAAGTTAAGGTTTTTAGTGTTACATGTTGACTTGTGACTGTAAATTTGAGATCCACACCAATTTCTTATTTGCCTTGTAACTTTTTTCATAAACCTCTGCTACTAGTGATTTAAAGTTTGTACATTATGTAATACACTCTTCTGCGTTGAATGAGCTATCTACCAACCTAATCTGACGTCATTTGACATATGTAATTAGCTGAAAACCTTCATTTTTGACAAAATTCACCCATTTTCTTCGCTTTTCACAGCTGCTACTCTCTTTTTCTTGCTCATGTGATATGACATCACCCTCTATATCCTTAAAAATCCTGGATAATCCTCTTGGCAACCTTGAATTCCACTATTACCACCATTACATATACGAACTACACATATACCCCTTGTTTACCACCTTTGAAAAAGTACCTTTTCCCTAATAACTTCTGTTTCTTCTTATCAAACTTCAAGATTAAAATTGTTACAGTATAATATAATGTTGTTCTTTCATATTCAAACCTCATAAAACCCATAACTCTATTATTAATACCCTAAAAACCATTTTCCAACCTTTGTACCCACATTTTTGAATTTTTCTTATGTTTTTCTTTCTTTCTTTCTGTAATAAGTTTGTGAATGAACTTTAATACAATGGACCAGAGAGGAGGGTGGAGGACAAACCCAAAACCCCAAACCTCAAACCCGGTACAGCCTGTACAGATTGTACAGGTCGGTACTCCTAGTTCCATATACATTGATGATTTCGATTCAAAAAGCGACTGTTTCTTCGGAATACAATGAATCAGTCAAACGCTCAAAAGATAGGATCACACCAATCAAGTCAAAACCCCTCTTTTGAAACAAAGATGTTATTTGAGCTACACACCGTGGCATTTTTTTTAACTAAGCGTGCTTTTGCCCTGATTGCAGGGCATTTCTAAAAGCCAGTACGATCAAACTGTTTATACAGCCGGGTTGAGATTACCTAATGCATCAGTCAAATGCTCAAAAGGAAAGACCCTGCCAATCTGGTCAAAGCACCCTGTGCTACTTTACCAAAAGATGATCATGTGGAAATTGAGAATGTACTGGATTGTTTTTCTCCGGATCAGTCCTCTGCACTTTTGCTATATAAGTCTTCCTTCATTAAGCACTTCTGGCTGTTTGTTCACCTCGTCACACGCATGTAAATTTTTCCAGCAAATCCCCTCTTGATACTTATTGACACTACAAGAAAGATAATATTTTCTGGGCAGAAAATTAAATTATTGATACACAAAAATATTGAGAGGCCAGGAGGAGAGCAAAAAATGAATAAAAATATGCATCTTGTTCCCTGCGTTGAGAACTTCACTCTGCATATTTTTGCGTATTTTTACAGTCCATATTGATAAGTGTACTAACAATAAACCTTCACAATCATCCAATTACAACCTGTAACAAGCACTGAAATTTGGCTCATTAGTGTTTAGAGAAACTTTTGATTTCTCAAAATACTCATAACTTTTTCAATTCCGGTCCAAAACGCTCGATTTTGGGTGCATTGGTAAGCTGGAGTTGTCCTCCAAATAGTTCATAATAGGACCACACAGCATGCTGGTTTGCTAAAAAAGATATCATCTTTTTTATACATTTGTACATTCAGATCCATAGAATGATTGTCATACTAGCTACATAGTTCTTGATCTTATGAAAGTTCGTGAGGTGGAGTTCAGCTTTCTAATGCACTTAAAATCGAGTGTTTTGAGGCAGATTTGACAAAGTTATAGGTGTTTTCAGAAATCAAAAGTTTCTTTAAACACTAATGAGCCAAATTTCAGTGCTTGTTACAGGTTGTAATTGGATGATTATGAAGGTTTATTGTTAGTACACTTATCAATATGGACTGTAAAAATACGGAAAAATATGCAGAGTGAAGTTCTCAACGCAGGGAACAAGATGCATATTTTTATTCATTTTTTGCCCTTCTCCTGGCCTCTCAATATTTTTGTGTATCAATAATGTAATTTTCTGCCCAGAAAATATTATATTTTGTGTAGTGTGAATTTGCTTCAAACCATACATTACTGATCCATTTCACGTCAATTTCATTTAACTTTTTAACACATCGAAAACAATTATTATCTACCATTCTCCAAACTCACATTTCAATGAACGTTTTATATCTCATAAACTTAACTCTTATCACCTCAATCTTCAAAGATTTCGAGGTAAGCTTTGCTTATCTACCTTCAAATAAATTAACAAGTCTAAGTATTTTGTTTTGATGCAACTAACCACTTTAATTTTGCTTAGCCAGCCATACTTGTAGCAACCTACACTGCACATCTTTGCTGCCATTGAATCTTTTCCTTTAGTACTTCTGTACGCCTAGGAAATTATTCATAGCAGCATGGATTTCTGACAGCCATCTTTGCAGCCTCGATTTTTTCCTTTAGTACTTCCGTACGCCTAGGAAATTACTTGTACCTGCATGGATTCTTCAATACTTGAATCTTTTCCTTCAGTACTTCTGTATGCCTAGGAAATTCTTCATAGTAGTGTGGATTTTTGATGACCATCTTTGCAGCCGTGATTTTTTCCTTTAGTACTTCTGTACGCCTAGGAAATTACTCATAGCTGCATGGATTCTTCAATACTTGAATCTTTTCCTTTAGTACTTCTGTACGCCTAGGAAATTGTTCACAGTAACATGGATTTTTGACAACCATTTTTGCAACCCTGATTTTTTCCTTTAGTACTTCCGTACACCTAGGAAATTACTCATAGCTGCATGGATTCTTCAATACTTGAATCTTTTCCTTTAGTACTTCTGTACGCCTAGGAAATTATTTATGGTAGAGGATCCAGGAGACCTGATCACTGGCCTGATACTGAATGAATCTTTTAAGCCTCCCCAATGATTTGAAGCAACCCAGAAACTTCACTAGTGCATTACTCTTTTACCCCACCAATCACGTAAGGTAAATCTTTTTGAGACACAGTGATGTATTGATGAACTTAATTGCATTGAGACATGGAACACATTACATTGAGACGTGGAACACGGAGTATGTTTCACATCTTTTGTTTCCCAGTATCCTCTTGTTTTCCCCGAGCGGTGACAAGTCCCTTTCATGTTCCTCTTCATCTCCCGTAAATTCAAGCATCAATTGCCGTATTCCTAGTTCTTACGCAATGGATAACTTAAATCATCATCTTGCACCTGCTCTACCCAACTGTGATCAAGCCAAACCAGTAGACCAAGTTTTTGACATTGACACAATACTCCGAGAAGCATGTGAAACCAAAACCTCACCACCAGACTTACTTCAACTTTTAAAAAACAAGCACAACATCGACTTAACCCCAAGGCAGCTAAAGTATCGCTTGAGCAAGCTGGATTTGCATACCTACCAACATGTACATTACACAGATGAAAAAAAGTCAGAAATCATTGGCCAAGTCAAACTCTGTCATACCCGCGGCCTACAAAAAAAAGAAGTAGTCAGTTACATTCAATGTGTTTGTAAGATACCTGAATTCACCAGCAATAAACTCAAAACACTATGTCAAGAGATGGGGTTGAACTGGCGAAAAGATGATATTGGATTAGGGTTGACATCTATGCAAGAAGTTAAAGATCAAATGTCATTAGAGGTAGAAGGATCCCGTGCAACAGCTGGTATCAGATCAATGCAGAAAGGGTTTGAAATAGACCATGGTCTTAAGAGTAATCGTAACACAGTTTATTCTATGATGAAAGAACTATATCCAGAGGGCCTTGAAGAAAGACACTGCCGTAAACTACACTGCCGTTTGTATGATGTTCCTGGTCCTAATTTTGTCTGGTCTATGGATGGTCACAACAAGTTGAAGCCTTTTGGCATATGTATCTACGGTGCTATTGATTCATGGAGCCAAAAGGTTTTGAAACTTCATGTGGCAACAAACAATAATGATCCTTGAAGAATCGGTGTTCAATTCTTATGAACAGTTGAAGATATGGGAGTTTGCCCTCAAAAGGTGACTACTGACAAAGGATCAGAAATCGGTGACATTGCAACTTTCCAAATCACTTTTCTTCATATCATTGGCGGGTTAGATTGGGATGAAGCTGAAGGAAGACACCAATTCACAACATCTCAGCACAATCAAAGAATTGAACAGCTATGGGGACAATTGATGATACAAAAAAACATAACAATTTGTGACTTTATTATAAATGCAATGTTTGAAGGGATATATGACCCTAAACAAGCTATCCAGAAGTACGTAAAATTCTCATCTAAATCTTTCCACTTAACCCATGATTTTTATTATGATTTTTATTGCTTCTATAGGGCTTTGTTCTTACATTTATTTGTAAGGCTTGTTCAAAGAATATTAGACTCCTTCATTCTGGAACGTAACTTCAACCGTATCGCCAAACAAAAGCATTCTCTTGTTCCCACAGGTGTTTCACCTGAAGTCTGTCATTACGCCCCTGAACAGTATGATGGGACTGAAGGCGGGCTACAGGTTCCTAAAGAATTTGTACAAAATATGATAGCACATTATTACCTTGATGAAGAAACATTATTTCAAATAACTCCCCCCATATTTGCTTCCACAGTCTCAAACATAATTCAAGAGCTAGGTTTTATTGAATCCAAGATCACTCTAAACAATGTATGGGCAGTATTTACAGCAGTTCTGGAAATAATTAAGTATATGAATGTAGATTTAGATGAATTTCCTGAAGGAGTTTTGAATTCTGATGGAGAATATGAGGAGTACAACAGAGATGAAAGGTTCAGAGTTGCTGGTGATGCAGAAGATCAAGTTTGAAATTTGGGACTTCCTGATGGAATTTTATTTGTATATATCTGTTCTATCAATAAGGTCACAATTCTCAGTCTTTTATTGATTGAAGCAAGTGTCACTGGGTTTATTTTATGACATAAAAGAGTAAATTTAAAATTCAAATTTAGGAAAGAAACATCTAATATTGATTGTAATTTTTTGTTTGAGTTTGGGTAGATCAATATCTTAGTGATTTTTTGAAATTAAAGAAACAAGAATTGGATCAAACTTGATGGTGAATTCTTTGGGTGAAAAATGATAAAAACAATTCCAAGTAGGAGTTTATGTAGAAAGGGTACGGGCACCACACAGCAATTCCCACGAGCGCTCAGCATCAGAGTCCAGCACAAGGAACTCACTCTCCGTACCTGCTCCCACCATGCCATTCACAACCTTAGGGTATCTGGCACTTCGAGGATCTGGGAGGCCAAGTTTTTTACACAAAAAGTTACATTTAGCTGTGAGACGAAATCCAATCAGGCCAAGCCGGTTGGTGTTTCCCATAGTCCACGGATATCTGTCACAGGTCAAGTTAGAGGATAGCACACAAGAAAAGCATGATTTCAAAGAACACATACTCTTGATCAATGATTGCCATGTCTGTGAGAAGGCCTTCTTCATTTCCTTGAAGGTCTGAAATCATCCATCTACCATGATTGTCATGATATGTTTTATGTGATAATGTGTGCATAATTTGATAGATGGTCTTGTTTTCCTTTTCCTCGTCAATTGAAAAGAATAGATTACCAAAGTATTTGACAAATTTCCCTTTGATCTTCTCCTCAAATAAATAAATCTCCTTTGGACCAGGATCATCTGTGTGTCCTCGATGTACAATGAAATTCTTGACAAGCTTAACAAAAGAGACCAATCTAAGCAATATATTTAGAAAGTTCCACAAAAAAAAACTCACTCGTATTTTATCACAATGATTGCACACATTATATGGAATATTGCCCGAGTTGGCCTCAATTGCCATCTTGAACATATTGATGCTTCTTTCTGCTTCAAGATAGCGCTGAGCCAAAGCTTGATAGCTTTCAAGAGTCATGTTTGCATCCAATTCCTGCTTGGCAACCATCTCTTGAGCTTGGCCATCAATCAAGACCTTTGCTTCATAGCAATTCATGAAAGCCCCGGACCCAATGAAAGCAGAACGATCAACGGAATAAACTACCTCTGATTTTTCAAAGGTAAGCTGCTCAATTGCATGTAGATTTATATTATTTGAGTCCAAATCCTTTGTAATGATTGTAAGCATTGAACCCAATTTCCAGCTAGGACTTAAACAGTTCTGAGCCTTTGTGACAATAGGAAGATTCCTCTGCCAAGCAATCACATGATTCCTAAGTCGGAAAATCCAACTTCACCACCCGCTAGATTTTGATGATCAAAGTCAATTCAACTGTGTGTTTGAGAGGTACTTGGGTTCAAAGTATTACTCACGAGAATCATCAATAAGCTTGTTCATAACTTGATGAAGTGGTTCAGGACACAAAATATCAACACGATCATCAATGACTTGGCTGAAGGTCTGAGTTGCTTTTGATAGTACAGTCGGAGGTGATGTCCGAGTCTCGATAGATTGCATGTTAGATTTAGGACGTTTTACATTCAAGGCTCTTTTTGGACGAGGTGTATAGTCTTCAAATCAAAACCAAGACATGCAGTTAGAGAATTCACTAAAAGAAAATTTTAAAAAGACCTTGCTCACCAAGATCATCAATTGAGTTGGAGTTGTTTGATTCTTGCAGAACTACTGAGGATTCTGAATCCGAAGAAATAGCAGCTGAAGACTTATGAACAGATTTTCCTATACAAGTAAAATCAGATGGGAATGATCAAGATAGGCTTTGGAGATTGAAGTTGAAGAACTCACTTTTCATAGAATGTGATCGTAGTGACATGCTTTGTGGACAAGCAGAAGACTGAATTGGCAAGTCCAGGACCTCATTTGCAACATTTCTCTTGCCTGTTGATGTCAAATATTGATTTGCATCATAAATTAACACAAACTTCTCGCAAGCACGTCCAGAAGTCAACCTGCAACAAAGGTAATTTTTGGTAATCCAATTAGGTAAACAGTTACCCCTGCCTAATTCGCCTAGGTAGTACCAGTCTTTATAATAAGGTGGTAGGCTATGAAGTTCAAGCTCAGATACTTGTTGAGGTGAGGGAAAAGTTGGATGATCTCTAAAGTAATCACAGACCTCGGTAGTCAAATCAAGCATCCAATGTGTCTTTGAGAGATCATAATCAAAGCTTGAACCAATTAATTCAGTTTCAATGAGTTCAGAATTAAGAATATAAGCAAGGTTGATCTTTATAAATCCAGTGGTTTTTTGTTGCTTTGATTCCAATCCTCTCTTCATCTTTGATCTTGCAGATCCTCTGGCTTCAGGATTGGATGGGTATGGAACAGCTCCCCTTTGATAATTAGAAATTTGCAGTTGACGTTGGCGAGATTGAAGCTCATTAGCCTGTGCAATTGCTCTTTGAACACTATTCTCAACTTGCATTCCATAATGAGCTGAGGCGGGTGTAGCCGTGTTGAGTGCAAGCGGTGCCAATGTGTGAGAGCTTGAGGTAAGTGAAGATCTGGAATGGATCAAAGGTTGATAACTTGAGGTGATAGATGTCTTGGATGGTGAGATAAAGCAGTGTTGAGAACTGAGATTGTTTGGCGACATGATTGATTTAGCTGGTGATGGACAAGATGCTGGATTGAGATCTGGCCCAGAGGCTTGATTAAGAAACGCAACTGCCTTTGGATTTTTCTTGCATCGACCACACAATCGAGTGTTGAGGACCTCAAACTGGGCTGAGCAGAAAAGACAAGGTACCATTTTGTTGATGCCGGTTGGGTTGTCCTTATTCCATTGACATGGGTCACAAATCAGTCGAGTCGTATTTCTACCTGGGTAATCTTCACCACAACAACGACATAGAGGAGAATCAAGATCGGGATTAGGTATACTTGGAGCCATTGTTAGAAAATGAAGCAAAGATGATCAATTGAACTAAGTATTTAGAGAAAGTTGATCAGAAAACAAACTCCCAAAAAATGAAGACGCATCATTAATTTCAAGCGGTACAAGGTGGTCTGTGTTGCAAACCAGACACATAGATGGATCACGCCTCAAGGCTTGTAAGAGGTGGACAGTGATCAAGAGTATATAATCAGAAGTGCGTGTGGGCATGGATAACAATACATCATTCTCATTGCTGAACAAAATGGCGATCTGTGCACAAAATTGGTTTTGTGGTGAGGGCGTGTAACTGTGGGTAAAGGGTACGTTGTGTAGTGACTAACAAGCTGTACAGTCTGTACAGTCTGTACCGGGTTTGGGGTTTGGGGTTTGGGGTTTGTCCTCCACCCTCCTCTCTGGTCCATCGTACTTTAATGATCTTAATAAGTAATGTGAAATAAAATGATGTAATGTTAACCCAATGACCAATACATAAGCCCATAAGAGCTTCAATTGATCCAAAAACCTCCATTTCAAATTTTCTGGTAAACTGGTAAACTACTAATAATGAATTTTTTGATTGATCCCTTAAATTGATCACCACACTGTGCAGAGCACCCCATCTACGGAGGCCCGGTTGTCCTACCCCCCGGTACCTCATGGCTGGGGGGCACCTCCAAGAAACCTAATGCATTCCCTTAGGGGAAGAGTTGGGTTTGCCTAGGGAAAACCGCACAACCTGGAAAGCAATTCAAACCATGAAATGCTTTACACCTGCTAGAGAAAACCCTCCAGAGATAATACATAAGCTAGATAAAGTGGACACGTCTTTGGATCAAAATCTGACATAAATCTGTTTTGTATCCCAATACCACACACTTTGGGAAAGCGATTGTTTGTTAGTCCGAGTAATTCAGACTTTTTTAGTGAATGCAACATGTACGGGATCTCCTGAGGGCAAGGACTCCGTTAAGAGGTACACCAGATCAGCAACTTGGAAGCAAGAGCTGTCATCCCAGGGACTTGGGAGGCAAGAGCAAAGTCTGACGTTGAGACAAATGCAGACCCCAAACTTTAAGTTTGTCGGAGATTTCATCACAAATTTGGATGATAAGATTGTGGTAGTACGGTTTGATGTCTTTGCCTGCCGCCGGAAAGAACTGTCGATACTTCTACCTTGGACTAATTCACTCTAGAGTCATTTGGAACCTTGAGACGAGATTCAATTTCTTGGAGATTGATCTGGTACTCCTTTTTTCCTCTCAAAACAGGGTAGCTTTGTACGTTCAGTTGTTTGTCAATGACTATCAGCTTTTTCAAAGACAAGTTCTTGAATCTTTTTTTTGCAACAAGTCAGACAACAAAATCACATAGGGAAAGACTAGATGGCCGTGCAGTATGTGTTTTCCAAATCAAATTTTATGAACCCCTTCATATTTTTTCAATGATTAATCTCCCCCTCAAATCTCAAGCTCGAATGACAGACAAGAACAGTCATCCAGATGATCAAAAGGAACTTGACATGTTGAAAGATGGTGAGTTTGTCCTAAATGCCTATTAGTACTGCTCATAGCTGTGGATGGTAATAGTATATCCTTATTGATGATCTTTCTCAGAAGCAACAACAAAGCAATCAGACAAGTCTAGAGGGTGGCTGATGATGGGTGTTTCATGGACAATTGAATTATTGAGGTACCCTTGAGTGACCATTTTATCTAAAATTCTTCAAGGGAAGATGGATTGGGGATACGTTTATGACCTTCTTTGTTGTGGGGTCTGATCTTTTCTTCCGAATTATTTCAATGCACTTGTCTACAAAACAGAAATTCCCAGGGCTTGGGAGAAAGATTAAGCATGGACCTGATAATATATGGAAAGAACTTTTCAAACTTTTCATTAGGTAGACATTTTTGGGTGAAAGTCAGTGGTTTGGTAATGGATAGGACTAGATTGAGAAGTATATACTGAAATATCCTTCATACATCAAGATGCTTCCATGATAAGTAACATTGAAAAACACATGGCAGCTTGAAGAGGTTTGATACAAACTACTTATCCAATTACAGAATGTGCGAATTAACATTATATTCATTTTCTGATCTTCGTCTTCCGAGTCATCTAGCATTCTGTTTGGGCAGCCTCAGTTCAAATTAATTACCACATATTTTTGATGCCTTTTTATACAAGATATGTATGATCAATTTTGGAAAGGTTTTCATATTTTTTCAAAAAATCTTCATCATTGAATGCTTTTCTTGATCACCAAATCAACATATACGAGAGATGTAATTTCATTCCAGAAAATTGAGAACTGATTTTCACACAAACATTATCACAAAGACAAACAACCAAAAAAACCTGGGGGACCAGCTATATAGAAACAAAAGAAATTCAATAAAATCACACACAAACAAACAAAATCACAACATTACACATGAACTATATCATATAAGCTCATGAATATAAAAATTCTATCAACTACTAATTACTACAAAAAACAAAAAAATGATCCAAGGCAGAAGAGATGCAGACAAAGGTAAAAAGAGACTACAAGCTTAGATTTTAGGAATCTTTTTGTATCAGCCTCTTTTTTCGATAAATCATTGAGATATGTATCAAACCAAGTGCAAACGAAGCCAACGAAAATGAAATCATTATGTATCACATTTTACAATTCATATAGATGAAAGAAGAATAGGCCATCAGATCATCAAAGAGATAGTCATCGAACATATAACGAAGAGGCTGAGGATGGAGAATTCCGAATGCCACGATGGGTATTTGTTTGATAAGAAGGAATGGGAAATTGACTTTGACTTGATCCTTGTAAATCAAAGGAAGCCAGACTGACAAAGGAAAAAATCGTCAGCGAGGTCAAATTTCCAGGCATTTGTTATCTGAGAATCGAAACCTACCTCTGCTAATAGCCGAGCAATTTTTTCATCATCTCGTTCACGGGGTTCAATATCTAAACTCATGTCATATAACTCTTTCTCATCACGTGGATTGTCAAGACTTTCTTCAAGAAATTTGACAATCACAGGTACGGGTGTTAATTGATATGGCATAGATTGATAAGATTGAATTTGAACGATCAATTCAGCAGCTTTTTGACGTTTGTTGAAATTGATTTGATGTGGCTTTTCTCGAAGATTATCTGGATTTCCATCTCCAATGAAAGTCCAATCGGTGAGATAAACACCTAATTGGATACCGACGGTCATATTAGGCGGTTTCGGAGGTGGAACTTGAGTAAGTTAAACCCACTTACCCACAAAGGGGACACATGGTGGTGCCATGTTCCTTATAGTGTCCCGATAAGTAGCATAGTTCTTTGTTGGGCTCATCACAGCGCCTAACTGGCCAAACAAAGTCAAGATTTTGTGAGGAATCGTCTCCCATGTTCTCCGTAATCGGTAGATCGGGGTCGAATTCAAACCAGCGATAATTTGCATCAGAGTCGAGAAGTTATTGAGGTTGCGGCATCGCTATCGGAATAAGTCGATCACGGAAAAGACAGCGAAAAGATCGTGAGTGAGCATATAAACAGACACGATAGAATGGGATATCTCACTTCAGCTATCAAGATGAAGTGTTTGATGGTATTTGCACGCTTCTTCTGTTCAGGCTGGCTAAGAATCGTCTCTGCGACCCAACGAGTAAGCTATGCATTATGAAATCATACGTCAGCTACCAATGTTTAAGTGTCATGAGATCAACGCAATGTCTAGAATCACTCACCGCATTACTCATATCAATCATTGCGGTGATATGAGGCGTTCCCTCCTTAGCAAACTCCTTAGGCCATGCTTTACCTAAGCACTCATTTACTTGAATTTGACAGAAAAGTTTAGATTCCACGAGAGACAACTGCCTGGCCAACTCGAGGGGATCAATGTCGAGGAATTTGATCTTGCGAGTATTTCGGGGAACGATTGTGGGTGGTGGATTTCCGGATGGGACTGGCAGGAGTTTGGATGAGGGTCCTCGCGATTGCTGGATATTTGGGTGAAAACGTTTATTCCTGCTGAACAAGTGCTTTGATATTGTGAAGTAGTAAAACATAACTCACTCGTCTCTCACATGTTAGAGTGATCTGCTTAGACAAGCTCGAGTCACCCATATCTCGAGTGGCAAACTCGATAATCCTTTGCAATATGCCCTCGGCGTCCTCGTCGGATAGATGTGATTCTATCCAAGTTCTCATCACATTGACCACACTGATGAAAACCAGTCAGCCGGTAGCTTGGCGACAAGTGGAAAAGTGATACTTACCGAATTTTAATCACCTTCTGTTTTTGATCCGACCACATCTTCAATTCATCTGCTGTGAGGTCTGGCGGTGGTTGTTGATGATAACGCTCAAACAGCAGATTAAGGAAATCGTGCGATGTTGTGAACGTGCGATAGGTCATAAGAAAGACCCGCAAGAAAGGTACATCGGCTGTAAATACATCGCGCACGTCAATTTAGCATTCAACAGTGTTTGAGAATGTAATTTGTGCCGGCTTACGTCCTTCATGAGATGTGAGTTTGATGACCAGGCCTCTCAGGCTTCCACCCCGAACTTGATTATCAACGTTAAAGGAGATATCTTCCACGGCGTAGTCTGGCATCAAGAACGCTGGCTTAGCGGATGCCGGCTGTGCTCCGACGATTTGACCAGCAGTGTCTTCTCCAAAAAATTTGGCCAACTTCCTCGACCTTGTGGGAGATCGAGATGAGCCTAAACGAAAATAAACAATCCATGATCAATATCACTTAGACCTCTGAGATCATGCATCACACACCTGATGTTGGACGATCGCCATCGTTCGAGAGCGCAGGAAGATCGAGAGGTTGACCTTTGAAATTGGCGAGACAATCTAAACTTTTATCCGATCTTGCTGAAGAAGAAGTCCGACGGGACCAAACCGATGCCGCTGCTAAAGATGTTCTCTTCGAACTTTCCATGGACACCCTGTCCGCAGTTTCCAGACTCCCTGCAGATGTAAAGCTTGAAGGATGTAGCTTTTGGCCACAGGCAAGACTAGACGTCAATTCGGTTGAAGTATCTTGCGTCGAATAATCATATGACGTCTCGTCTTCAGCTTGCTCCTCGTCAATACCTCTCGACAGTCGTTGTAGTTTGGGCGAGGAGGGGCAGGAGGTATTGCTGATAGCTAGACCTACACCGTGCAAGCTGTTACAACGTCGAGGTCCCTTCGGACTCTCGATAGCTTTGGTCACAGAACTGTGTGTAGGGGTTACACGTTTGGGAATAGTGCGCGTGGTGAGAAATTGTTTGACAGCTTGATTATGTCCAAAGTCTGAACTGAGCTTTGATTGCGCATCGGCTTCGGCAGCAAGCGCCTGAGAAGCTGTTTTCAAATTTTCATATCCAATAGCGAGGCGGCTTAATACGGTCGACAGAGATGATACAGGAAGTTCATTGGGGAGCGGTGTATAGATGGCGAAGAGTGGTGAAGCAGAAGGTGGCTGAGCGTGAGACCTCGCAGGTACAGATCCACAGTTATCCGAAGAGGTGATGAGTGCATGAGAAGCTTGGGCAAGTTCAGCGACCAAGTCGTAGAGACCCTGCTTAGCTTTCTGGTATTCATCCACCAAATGTCGACTCGAGTGCAAGCGTTTCAAAGTCTCTGTCGTATATTCGACTGGCGGGACTCCGGGAGGGGCATTGTGCATTGAAGCACGTTGCGAATCGAGCCATAAAAACTGATCCAAATCCACATTCAAGCTAAACGATACATTAATCATCTCTAGCTTTGCCATCAAAGTTCCAGTCGAGTCCATTAATTCTGACACATGCGAAAACAAGGTGTCCAACCAGTCCTGGGCATCATGAGATGCGAGATTCATATTGTGATGCGCAGTTGAAGCTGCTGATCCTTGGTTCGCGTCTTGTTCACTTTCACGCGACCAAATATCTATAATTGCCTTGGACATATCAATGGCTTCGAGTATCAATGGGGCGATCTGTTGGTTGAACCAATCTGAAGTCAACCGTATATTTGGTGGGTTTGTGAATATAGTAGACGATCTGGATACTCTGTCAGAAGGTGACGCTAGCGATGATTGCGATGAAGATTGTGTCATGAAACTATTGGATGTGTCGAAGCCAGATGCTTTCCAATTACCACCTTTTGTGCCACCAGGTAGGAAGACAGAATCGAGGGGCATACTTAAATGTGCAGATGCATGTCGAGGAGCGTGATAGGAAGGCGAGGAAGTATTGACGGACTGAGACAGTTCACTATTCTTACTCTCTGCCAGAAGCAATTCCAAGTGATTGAAGAATAAATCGACGTTGGCAGATATATCAGTTATGCCCATTTTGCATTCTGATCTCAACTTCTGTTCCAAACTAAATCGCATCTGTAATGTGAATTTTTGATCGACTTGAGCTTGCGTGATATCAGTTGGATCAGAAAATTGACCGGTGAGCTGGTTGGGGTCTTCTGGAGCGGACGGGACGCTTGGAGGTGTAGATAGCAGTCCCCAAAGGGCACGAGTAGAAAGTGTGAGCTTGGATAATGTGGAAGCTATTTTCCGAGTAAGAGGCTTCAGCTCTGGATAGATTGTGTGATGGATCGTAGAAGCAAAAGAAGTGGAGGGTGAAGGTGGTACGATAGGTGAGTTGGAGTCTAGCTGGCTGAGGTAAGAGGACGTTGAAGGCGCAATCGACGGAGCCACCGGACTGGGAAAAACTGTATGGCCGACTGAGGGGAACGAATTGCGCGAAGCAGAGAAAACTGCAGTGTCTAATTGACAGCTGGCCTGTAGCATTGCGCGAATCTTTGACCCGAGGTTCAACGATCCAGCCGAAAGACGATCTCGAAGGGCGATAGTTCCAAGCTCGGTCAAAGGGTGCTGATTCGAATTGGAAGCCAGTAGCTTCGCAAGGTACTCATCAGGATAAGGAGCAGTAATATCAGTGATAGCATCGATAGCCGCCTGAACTTCCGCCCTGAGGTCTTTAAGAGTAGGCGCTGAAGGAAGAGCCAAGGACGATCGCAGTCTTGACTTGATTTGATCGGAGATTGAGAATACATCTGACCCCGAGCGGTCAAGATCTGACGAGGAAAAAGACGTGGATAGATCCACAGAGCGTCCCGCCGAATGCCTAGCAGAATGGGTTCGTGATCGTGCATTTACAGACTCAAGTTTGTCAGACCGATCAGTAATCATATCGATTTGATCTTCGTGGACAGATCGGGGGAGTGACGTGGGACGATGCGAAATGGAACTCTCATAGGAGTTCCGGTGACTCAAAGAGCCTGATGCCACGTTGTTTGTGATTCGATTAGTCAAGAGGGAGTTGCCATCAGTGAGGGTCGAGGTACTCAGGCGGTTTTTGCTACTGATACTGGCACTGGGATGGCCGACAGAGCGAGCGCGGTTCCTCATGTCGGTCGATGCAAGATGAGACTTGTCGGTGATGGATGGCAATAAGCCATGTCGTGAAAGTTGTTCAGGCCCAAAGCCATGGTCCTCGAGAAAAGCGAGTGAATCGCGACGAAGGAATTGAGAACGACCGACGGAACCCATGTACGTTGATGGAGGGCGTGAGTCATCATAATCGGGATCATCATCGGCTGATGGCATCTCCGAGGCCATTTCTCCTGTGAGTGAATTGTAATAGTGTATCTGACCGTTGTTAGTCACTCTTGGAAGCCAATCAACCCAGTCGGCCATCTGTTGCTGTTGCTGTGATGGCGATGGAGATTCCAAAGTTTGATTTACTTTATCAGGTGATTCATCTTCAAGGTTGTTGATGACGTTCTGTGAGTTCGGGGTGCTTGAGTTGAGTTCGGTCTCATTCATCTGACCATGACCATCCCAAATACTACTGGCAACACTCATTCGAGAAGAATATGATGTTGATGGATCTCGGCTTAAAGTGTTGCTAGATAAGTCATCTTCGGGTTTGATTTGATTGAGAGCAATGTCAAGCTGTGCCCTAGCTGATTCCGCTTCTTTATCACTGATGCGTCGGACGTAATTACTCGGGAACCAGCCGCGTTCTCTTTGTCGCCAAACAACACCATCCCACCAGCCTAGAGAGTCAAAGTCAAATGTATCCGAAAAAAGATATTCATGTTGGTCAGGGGAACGTATAAGATCGAAGTGCTTGAAGCAGGAACTGCTCACCAGAGCTCAGCTGGGTTAAAACTTCTATGATATCACCCTTTTGGAACGAGAGGGATGCAGTGTCGCTACCATTGAAAGCGTATAACGCCTCAACAAAAAACTAAAGAAGACAGTATTCATATTCATTGTAAGAAAGGCACCAGGTATAGAAACAGTCATCAAAGCACGTACAGATGGTTCATCATCTTGACTGGTCGGGGATAGATTCTCAGGTTGAGCTGCTGTTCTATCAGAGTTAGACGGAGAAGAGAACTCCATCGGAAGTTGAGAGGAGGTTCCAAGTGAGGATAAGGGATGAGAAGACGGACGAGAGGGTTAAGTGAAAGTCCGTGATAGAAAGATTAGCTTCAAGTTCAACTCAGAAGAGAGACTCAACACAATTCAGGTCAAGATTACACAACTTAATCACAGATCATATAACACACATATCACATAGTACAATCACATATATCACATTCTAATACTATACATAAATTCAATTCAATCGTCATCTAAATAATCAACATAGATCCCGCTAGCTACACAAACATCAAGCCTCTGAGATCCATCCTCCTCAAAATGGCGGAAAATGTAAAGAAATTCAAAATACAATCTAGTAAATAGATTTTGGAAGCCAGATCATTGATATCTTACTTTAACCTCATCCACAACGCCTGATCAAGAAAATGGCTCATGAATTAATCTTTTAAGAGGTTTCTTTTGTAACACTCGAACCAGCTTGAACCGTTAGGGAGGTGCGGCCAAACAACAATTGGTTTAAAGTAGATATTTATAGTAAAGCTCAAATCCGATTCCGATAGCTCAGATTGATGGCAATGGGCTTCCGGCGAATTGTGGGGATATAAGCTTATATAAGTTATGCTTGGCTGGCTTGTGCCCGGCGCCTTCTCATGGCATTATGTTTGCTAGACTGATAGGATGTGGTCGAAGCATACCTGAGCGGCGTTATAGATGAGGAAATAGACGTTTAGCCACCTCCTAGAATATAAATCCCCAGAACTCATAAGCCAACAGAGAAAAAAGGTCAGGAGAGGGTCATCAACGGGTCAGACAAACCAAATCAACTAATCAGAGTCATGAAAAGCCTACTTCTCACAGAGGGTTTGAGGTCATCGCAAAGATCACTGACGAAATGAATCAGAAAATATGCGAAATAAGAGAGGTCTTCTGTTAAATAGAAAAATTCTTCTGGTCATGGTTGGTATGTATCTAAAAACATAGGAAATGACCATCGTGTCTTGCACCCTTGCCAATAAGTGGAAGGCACATTGTATTGTCGCAAGAGAAGGGAGAATCCAATGATAATCACTCTTCTTGCTAATGTTGACAATGCTTTGCTCAATACCTTCTTGACCAATTTCAAACCAGGTTAAAGATCATTGCAGAATGAGTTTCATTACATCTCTGAGTAATTTATTTTCAATTCTTTAGCCATATATATGGTCAAATTCCTTGAGCAGCCTAGTCACATTTAAACTTTGGAAATTCCACATTTAAACCATCTAATGTGCTACATACTTATGTTCTTAATCCTCCTATTTTGGGATCAAAATTATGGGTATGAATTCACTCACTTGTCTTATCTTATTTATTGAAAGAAGATGATATTTCAGAAGTTGTTATAATCACGTTGTCCTCAAACTCAGATACATGCGATGAATTTTTGGTTGATGGAATGGTTAGTCTTAGTGGAATCTATCCCCCAGGGACGTTAACAACATGGTTGAGTGATTGAGTTTGCCCCTGTAAACCTCTCCTGTGTTAAAAGGAGTGCCTGTGATGTAACTTCTTCTTCGCAATGATCACCGTATCGTAGCTTCGAACAACACATCCTTGTCTGTAAGTGTTACATTATATATCATAGCGCCCAAGTATCCTTTCACCTTCTTCAAACGCTCAGCGTGATGTTGAACCTAGTTACATGATACTTCCCGAAAGTCACTTTTTGATTGATGGATGATGAAGGGGTCATTGAAACGTCCCAACAGCAGCTACTTTTTCATTGCATGAGTCTTCTGCTCCAGTAGCCTTGATGAAGGATGAGATCTTGCCAATGTTCCTTTTCTAATAAGCTTAGCAAGTTGGCCGAATACTTCCTAGCTCTCGGAGTTTGCACTCCTAATTAGGTCTTTGCACTTTCTCAGCAGAGCTCCTGTTGTCTCAGATCAAACAATAGGTAGTTGCGCGCGCTGTTGAAGCGTCGCTGGGATTGGGGGGGCAGAGGTGCCTATACCTTGCCATTGTGGATTTGAGCAGATTTCTTATTTTCCCTTTACACGGCCTTATCCGATGAGAAAAACACTGAATGCTACAAACCATACCTCAATCAATCATAACTGATACTCTTGGTACAGTAGTCGTCAGCCTTACCTTCATATACCATTATATTATCTTTCTTCGAGAGATAATCTCAAGCGCCTTCACCAATATATGCCTACCGGCGCTGTGAGCTGCATCCGAGAATTCCCCGTGCTCTGAAATAAACACAGGATTGTTTTCCAGAGCTTTTGTATAGGTTCATCAAGCTGATCCGGAATGATATGATATTTGTGTCTTTCCTGTTGACGTAACCCGAACCCCGACAGATTTCTACGCTCATCTTGAGATAAAAATACATCGATCCCGCTTAGACTGCTTTTGTAAGATATTGAGAACCTACTAGAAGATGTCAGTAACAATCAAGTCTCAGCCGGTGACTTAGGAAGTTCAAGCAGGGCGCCGAAGTCAAACAGCATCAGAGAATATTTCAATTTAAGCCAGAATCACTTACTTACTTGCATCCAGTTTCGTGAAGGATGTTGCTTAAGCCAACTTGCGGAATATTTCACATGCTAACTTTGGCTGAAGACATCTAAATCTCGCAACAAGCTTTGAGGCGGGAGGCGAGAGGAACAGTTGAAAGATCAGATGTCAGCGTGAAGAAAGTAACCCACCTGACTTCATCCAAGCGGATGTGCTTCATGTCCAATCCGCACATTTTATATGGGTGGGTGTCGTGTGCGACCGGTGGATAGACATTTTGTAGCTTGCAATGCTACTTCAAATACGCTTTCGTAAGCCCATCTGCCACTTCTTTGCACGGTTTTGAGGAATAATCTGCCATATAATCACCTAAGAACCGTTGAAGGTGAAATGCGAGGGACCTTGACCTCGGTTTGACTTTTAATGGACAATCGACTGTGAGTCCAGTTCGACATAGGCAGTTGCTTTATTCAAGTGTTAAGCGATGAAAAACCTTGGGCACGCGAATACCTGCCTCCGGTCATCTTCACGAGTCCTTTCATTGCGTCAAAGTCTCTCTAGTTCTAACAGGGAATGGTACCAGAAGTCTTATCATTGTGACGATTTGCGATGTCTATCCTAACTGATGCCAGCAATATTGAACGCGCAGAACCACAACGTCGAAACTATAGGCGACTGATGGCCTATGAGAATATGTAGACGTCTAATTCACAAACTTCCCTGGGGGTCCCCTTCACACCTCTTGCGGCTTCTCTCTCCAGCTGGGCTCTAAATCAGTTGTTGAAGTATGTTTGTTTATTGTCAGGGTTTATTTCAGTCATGCCCAGTTGAGCCTGAGTCTGGATACTATATAAGTATTTGCATTCCAGAATGCAACTGACGATCAATTTCCTGTTTCGAGGCAAACTTAACTAAGTCCCAGCCGGACCTTAACAACCGGGTGGGACTTAG
>NW_006768769.1:1768797-1784175 GCF_000204055.1 Melampsora larici-populina 98AG31
GAGAGGGGCTTAGTTAAGCTTAGAAACACATACATATGTAACACGGAAGTGAATCATGATAAGACATCATTCAATTCCCTGTTTAATGGTGGCGACAACATAGGACAACATGGTCGAAATTGACGTTGACAATTCACTGGTTTCCTGGAGAAATTGTCCCCCCTTGCGAATCGGAAGAGGAAACAAACTAAACCAAAGTCGGCAGCTCGTTTGGTTCTCTCTTCAAAGATGATTCGATAGAAGTGTGTATCGTACATCAAAGTATGTATCAAAACCTCATCGGACTCAGCATCCGTAGTTCGTCATGAGACTGTTTTAGCAGCCTAGCAAAGGCTGCGCGTGAAGCCAATAGTATGTATCCAAATGGCTTCCATGGGGATTAAATCGCAGACAATTGCTTGTATATTTGATGCAGAGTGGGAAGAACACATCAGCGAGATCAGACGAATTGAAAAGAAATTCGAATGTAAATATCAGATGAAGAGAACATCAACAGACCATCAGATGTTGTTGAATGTGACGAGGACTCGAGGAACCTGAAGCACGAAACAACGAATCATGATACATCAACATTTTTATCATAGATGTTCTCAGGGAGACGTGTCGTAATACTCTTTGGATTCTTTTTTTGATCATGTAGCATTGATGCATTTGAGATCCCGGATGGTGGCGAATCAACAGCCGAATACTCATATACCCCTGGGGCCTGATGACGTCAACTTTTTTCATCAACAAGGATCACAAGATTACTCGATATCTGTTTCTAGACAGTCAAGAATGAATCCACGCGTTTCGTAGCATCAGCCGCAGAAACTATCGAAATACCGCGAAAACTTTGCGAATGCGCCTAGAGTACTCAGTTATAGTATTCAGGACTACAAATTCCATTAGCTGTTCAGATGTTGCAGGACCAAAGGCATCTTAGCAAGCATCCGGACATTGTGAGATATAAATTGTGAAGATAATAGGAATAGAAGTGATAGAGGCAATGTATGTGGCGCTTCCTGAGTGAAACAGGGTCGAACGGTTATGGGAATACCTATGAACAGAGGCGGCAAGGTACCGGATCTGCAACCAACCCCTCTGGAAGTTTGAGTCGCCCAATTTGCACCTCCGAAAACCAGTTTGGTGGAACAAGTTAGAGATCACGAGGTTAAACCTTCGACCAATTGTCGCTCTTCAATTACTGCATGATCATTGACGAGAAAAGCAATAGATTGAACAACCCTATTGTGAATTCTCCAATTGACGATATTGATTGCACACCACCATATGAGAAAATATATCAAGACATATCAAAGCACTATGCAAATGAGGCAAGAGATAAATATTTTAATCATCATCTTCATCATCATCTTGTTCTTGTAAAAATTTGACCAATGGTTCGCTCGATTTGAGAAAATGTTGTCTAGCCTGAGGTTTGCTACCTTTACTATGCCAATATAACACGGCTTGGTCGCTTACGACATCGTGAGCATATAACTCCTTCAAAATACGAGCAAATGCTCCCATTATCTTGGTGTTCCTGTCACCCACAAACAAACCAAGGCTGTATCAATAGACGTCAGCTGCTTTGGCACAGCAAGGTACGCACTCGTATGCCCAGACTTGGATAGTGTTGATTAGGGAAATTTGTGTCCGCCCATTTTCACAAAAGCAAGCTAACACAGGGGCGACAGCCTGGTGGGATAGATACTTCAGTTATACGCTCAGCAGATATAAAATGTATTTTTCCCACTCACAGTCACTTCTTTGACCACCATGTCTACGATTTGGTCAGGACGACTGCCCATGTCGAGACTATGCATCAACCCAGCCCATACTAAAGCAATGAACTCGACGTCAGGAATAACGCCGGTTAGAGCTTGCTCGCGGAGAAACGCGATGATCTGAAGACAGAGGAAACAGCGTCTAGTAGAGCAAACGACCAGCGAAGGAAGATAGTCAAATGTCAATCACCTCGGCGCGCGGTTCTTCGGATGCGACCATCTCTTTCAGGTGGGCTAAAGTCTCATCCCGAATCTGGCCACTCTTTTGCTTTTGGGCAAAGGTGATGATAGCATCCAATTTTTCACTTTTGAAGTGCGCTTCTAAATCGCTACGTTCGCGTTGATGGGGTGGGAAGAACCCATATATATCCGTGACACCACCACGTCGAAGGGATCCAGATAAATGATCTGACGTTTCCACTTGGAGGTATGCTCTGAAAACTTTGGTGACAAATTTCAAGGAGATTCCTAGAAAGGAAGATGATGTTTCAAGTTCCGAACAGGTTCAGATGCGAAAACGAAAACAAGTATATGCATCCGAGCTCACCATCCTTTACTAAATGTTCCTTTTGAAGGGTGAGTAGTACATTTGAGCTTGCCAATCCAGTGGACATGAAGAGAGCCAATGCATAAGCAAGTCTCTCCATATCAGGTCCTTCAAACTTATTGATGTATTGTAATAAGCCGGTAAGAGCGTTTTCCTCAAATAGCTTCTGCAAATATTTATACCTAGAATTCAACGAAGGAAGTCAGCTAGTCTTTTCATGATTCGTCAAAAGGACTCGTTAGTCAAACAGCAGATTTGTCGTACCGCCTGATCAGTTTGTTAAAAACGTCTACGTGTTTCTTCATGTCCGTTTGATCAACAGGATACTTAGTGCTAGTGATTATGCTGAAAGGACTTTTTTCCGCTCCATCATCGACGTAGCTTCCTCCTGGTGCCAAGATCCCACCCACAAGCAAGATCTCGAACAGCGGGCCTTCATATTTACGATAATCTAATTGATTTCCAAGCGAATCAAGTTTTGCGGCAACAGCTTCAAAATCATTCGCAGGCAAAGTTGATAAATGCTTGAGAATCTGATCGCGAAATTCTGATGGGGGTGAATTAGTGACAAAAAGAACTAAATGGGAATGAAGTGAATTGCTAAGATGCGAATTGAGTTGGATCTCACCCTCTGGTTCGAATTTGGCAGCGGCTTTAGCCACACCTTTTCTATTTCGAAGGAGAAAACCCGGTAAGGCGAGAAGCAAAGCGTCCACGGAACAGGATCAGTATGGGATGTGACATTGCAGGAAGCCTTGTAGGGAAAGCCAACCGTTGTTTGTTCCGGACTCCGGCGAGACTAGGCTTAGCAGAAGTGGCTGTAGACATCAACTGCCAGATGAACGAAGTGATTTGATTCTAACACGAGTCGGAATGGGAAGAGCTCAGATCACGAAGTTTGCTCGGATGGTGGTGAGGACAGATTGCTGAGATTGGAACCTTCTGCTTGTTTTAATCAATCGGCGCTTAGTCCAAGCCCCGACGATCATACGTCTTCGGTGGCTCCTGATCCGATGATCCGCACATCGCTCGGGCTTGCGAGAAGTTTGCAGGCGCTCCAAACTCGGATACTTGAGGTTCGGAACACTTCATTCATACATACCCAATTGCAACATTGACCACTCAGCTTTTCATCTTATCCCAATCACTGGACACGCCGATCGCAACTTCATGGCGCCCTTATCATCAGTCTTGTCAGAACGTCAGAAGGAAGAATTGTAGGCTCCTGACCAATCTCTTACCGATTCTTTCACCTTGAAGACTGATGGAATTCACTTGTGCCGTAGTCATAAAGCGGTTCTTGATTTCTTATTTTCTTCCGGATTCCACCTAGCTTTTGAAGCGTTGAAATCAGAACTTCCCAGCCAACTTGAATTTCAACCCGATCCCAAGGCGAAATGGGCTGGATTGCTGGAGAAGAAATGGACTAGCGTCATTCGACTACAAAAGAAGGTAAGCAAACACAAAATGTATCGAATCTTATGGACGGCCCATGGCGAACACTTGGAGGTGATTGGAAAGCTTTCCCTCTCAATGAATATCCCATCGCATTTCGATTTTCTCCCCGTTAGATAATGGACCTAGAACGAGAAAACACGCTCTTGAAGGAAGAGCTTGCTTCTTCAGGCTCGACTACGGCCTCGCGACGGGGCCAAGATGACGACTGGATCCCGGGGCGCGGTGGTGGACCAAAACATACTCTGGTGAGATCACCTGGTTTGCTGTACACAAACTTGTGTTTTGATAGCATTTTTTCGTTGCGATGATCTGTCTAGACTGGCCATCGCGCTCCGATTACTGCGGTCACATTCCATCCTCGTTTCTCAAACGTCGTGTCTGCTAGTGAAGACAGTACTATCAAAGTCTGGGATTACGAGACGGGAGACTTCGAAGTTACGCTCAAAGGACACACAAAAGTCGTTTGTGATGTGGATTATGACACCAAGGGCACCTTTCTAGGTGAGCTTACATGCTTCATCAGAGAGCGGCGCATCTTGAGTTGATTCATCTTCGTGCCTCAGTCTCATGTTCCTCAGATTTAACCTTAAAACTATGGGATTGTTCTAACAACTACCGTTGTATCAAGACTCTCTATGATCACGACCATTCGGTATCCAGCTGTCGGTTCATGCCCGGAGATACGCACATTGTAAGCGCCAGTCGAGACCAAAGAATCAAATTATGGGAGGTTGCAACTTCGTCAGTCTGTCCACCTCTTTGCCACAGCCGCATGATCCTCTTGAGCACCTCCAGTTGTTGATTGGAATATCATCTCTCTATTCAGATTCTGTGTAAAGACGTTGAGGGGGCATTCAGAGTGGGTACGGGGTGTCTGGCCCTGCCCTAGCGGACGATGGTTAGTCAGTGCATCTAACGACCAAGTGAGCTCCCGCATTACACATCAGTTCTGGCCACGTCTGATATGATTTCTTAGACTTCCCGTATATGGGATGTATCCACAGGTGAAACCAAACTTGAATTACGTGGACACGAACATGTTGTAGAGGTCGCGGTTTTTGCTCCCGATCTGGCAAATTCCGCTATCAGAGAACTAGCGGGAATTCCAGTGCGTAACAGTCATATCAATCCGCAGGTTTAGCTCTCCACGACTTGTTCATGAATGATTATCCATCACCCATAGCTCCCATCCGCCACAGATACGAAAACCAAGTCAAACAATCCTATCTTTGTAGCAACCGGGTCTCGAGACAAAAGTATTCGTATTTGGGATGCGACTAGTGGTCAATGTCTCAAAGTCTTGGTGTGTATGATTTAGATCGCTTCAGATGTATTTTTTGTGGCCAACCATCGAACTCACGGCGGTTGAACTTGGTATACACAGATTGGACATGATAACTGGATCAGAGCCATAGTTTTTCACCCCAACGGAAAGCATCTTCTTTCAGCGTCCGATGACAAAACTATCAGAATATGGGACTTGAGGACAGGTCGCTGTGTCAAAGTACTGGAGGCCCACGATCATTTTGTTACATGTATGGCATGGGGTCGAGCTCCAGCTGGTGGCGGCCCGCCAACCACCAATGAAGATATCTCCCAATCGAAATCTGGCGAAGCTGTAAATCAGCGAGTTGTCACAGTCATGGCTACAGGGAGCGTTGACCAATCCGTCAAAATTTGGACGCCATAACTAGTTGACCCTCATGAAGGTGTTCACGACAAAGGTATGAGGATTACGTTTCCTGATTTTATCATCTGCATTCAGCTATTTTGCACCCTTTGGAAGCGGGATTCCTATGTAATGTTTAAATAAGATGTGACTTGTTCCCAATCTTTGTGTAAAGGCCTGACTGTATGCGGTCCTGGCTATTTCGTTAATTCTCTAATTTGTTTTTTTGCTTCATTGTTGATACAAACTGAAGTGGCATGCATGTAATGTGAGCAGAATCTTTGTTTCATAGACCTCCTGTCACATCCAAAACTGGAGGGCTCGCCAGGTCTGACTCCTGAGCTGCCCCAATCACTGCAGATAAGCCAAAGCCTCCAGCCTCATTTGAACCTATTGAATACTATTACCCAGAAATCTGGAGGACTGGTGGACATTGAATCTTGTGGATACATACAAGCCAATGTGGATATCAATACAGACATGTACAGCTCTGAGAAGGTCGGCTGCTTTTGGCAGGCTGTACCTACTAGCTCAAAACACAACCAAATCCACCTCTTTTTTCATGACCCACATTTGCATTGATCACATCTCATGCTTAGTTATTAAATTTTTCAAATAGTCAACCAAGATCTATAATTGTTCAAACAATCCCAGTAAAAGGAACCTCGAATTACTCTGTACAATCAATCATCATCTTGGCTTTGGCTTTCGTGCGGTAATTATTATGTAATTGATATGATCAAGATTGACTTCAAAATTGACTACAGAGTACACATGCTATGTTTGTTGGACAATGGCAATGCTGGATGACTATCTATGATGCTCATTGTCCATAGTTTTTAGAATCACATCTTCCTATGTGGTTTGTTGATTGGCTTTTTGGAACATGCTGCATTAGTACTTGTTGAATTGTCATAGTCCTTGAGTCCATTCTTTATTTGGCACATCACATTCTCAAGATGGGATGCAAATGAAATGAGCAAGTGTTCTACTTGGAAACACTTCAGCGCACTAAGATGCAAATTGGAACAATTATCCTACCCAGGATCAATCTGAATCAACATGCTGAAAAATAAGGCAGAATATGAATTTTTATTCTATTTGCTCAGAGTCAATTAGAATATAAAAAGGTTGAATCCCATGCACATTGCAGATTGGAAAACCAATCATGTGCAACCATGAATATCTTCTAATCATCCACCTTCACGTGTTATTCCAACCAATATATATTCACACTCAAATCATGTACATCAAAATGGATATTCAAACCCTGTATGTTGAATTCTCTCACATCAACATGTATAATCACATGGTGAATTTCAAAAGGGATAATCAATATTTACCTTCCAATTCATAGACTGTGCATGATAATCTCAAATATCAACCATCATGCGCAACTCCCAGAAATATCACCTGATGTTTTTCCAAAATTGAATATTTTGAATATTTTTTTCCTCTTGAGTTTATTTAAAATCCATTCTTAGGCCGCGTTCACTTAGGCCGGATTTCCAGAAAGCGCATTCTAGGTGACCGCTTTTCTACGTGTAGAAAAGCAATTTTTGTAAAAAAACAAAATTTCACGTTTCATGACAAAAGAGGTCATGAAGCGTTTGATTAAAGGTGAAATTAAGGACGATTTTTTTGTTTGTTGATCCCCAGACAAACCCTTCAATCTGAAAAATCCCACTACATAAACCAATCATACATCCTCACTTTTGCAAATTGTTGATGCTCAATCCTTTCTTTCAATCCTTTCTTGAATCGAACTCAATCAGGTCTTTGTACCAGCATTATCTTCGACTAATTACGGCTGAAGTTTGATTGATCGAGAAACTCGATGCTTCGACGTCTATCAAAAAGACTGAACTGGAACTCAGTTTGAGTGAGAAACAGTATTTAGCTAAATCATCTTATGACAGTAAAGCTCAAATGGCTATTTGCCTCACTTCAAAACAAAAATTAGATTAGGTTCCTGTGCTTGTATAAAGGTGACTTGGGTTGAGAATGAGATCAATTGAGGATGAATCGAAGACATTTTTTGAGGAGAGTGGTGGATGACGGATTTCGAGAGCTGTGTACGATGAATGGGGACTCGGGAAATATCTGAGGGGTCCTGTACGGTGGAAGGTACGTTGTGAGATTTCAGGATAAGTTCACAAATGAAATGATAGGTGGGAAAAGTTGAGGCAGAATGCGATTTTGAGAGCAAAAATGTGATATTATCGAATTCTTGAAAAGTGCCAAAAAAAGACTTTTTTCAAGCATTCTGTGATTTCAAGAATGCTTGTAAATAAGAAATCAAACGCATTTCACAGAATGTGATTTATCAACATTCAAGAAAGTGCTTTTTTGTGAAAAAGCGCTTAAGTGAACGCGCCCTTAGTTTCTCTCCAAACTAAAAAAAATTGTCTCCCATATCTTGCAATTTTGCTTAACAGGACCTGAACTCCAAGCTGGATCTGCAGCTGATGAGCGGGATGCCCTCTTGGACAATCTAGAGAGTGAGCCATCTGGACGGATCAGCTATCTCAGCACCCTCCTAACATCTTTCTGTGTCTTGAACTAATTACAGAGCAAAATGAAGAGGAGGCTGAGGTCAACTTTGTATACAAAGTTGTATCCAAGTACATGAAGGATAAAAATGGGGAGAAGAGGGCTGCTGAGTTGAAAGACACCCTTGAAGAAGCCAGAGCCAGAAGAACCACTATTCCTGTGGCTGCCACCGGGCTTAAGCCAGCCATCCATGAGTGGGCAAGGGCTTTTCTTGGAATACCCCGCCAGTCATCTTCACCATCTTCATCAACATCCACCTTTACAGTCAGCAAACACCTTGAGCATCACCTTCCAGAAGCAGCTACTGATGCAGAGGTGAACAACTGGGCCAATTACTCAACTATGCGCTCCGACTGGATCACTGATAAATTTGAACAGGAAATGAGACACCTTCTATTGTTCTACCCCAAAGCGACCAAAACCGCAAAGCATGAGCTTAAAAAAAACGTTACCAAGCGGGTTGCTGAAAATTACAACAAATTTCATCCACCTGTCAAATTCAAATCCAGAGTGGCCCACACCACTGCCTCAGTAGTTTCTTACAATACAACAAAATTATCCTATGCTGAAGTAGCTCTCTCTCAATGTGGATTTCCCCGTGTGACCTTTCAATGGGGTTCTCCAATTTCTAAACCTTGGAACCAGGCAACAATCAACAGCCTAGTTAGATCTTGGCTTGACTGCTACAATGCTAAAGGTGTACCATCCAGCTACATCATTGATGATACTCTTGTTGAAGCTCCCAGATTAGCCAAGGAGAACCTGACTCAGTGGGTACAAGGAAAGCACAAACTTTACAGCCAAGAAGAAAAGGAAAAGAAACTGGTTGCTCAAGAGGGAGGAGCAGAGAAACTAAAAAAAAACTTATGAGTGGGAAGGAAAACAGAAGTCTGAGGGAATTTAGGAAAGCAGTAAGGCAATTCTGTGATTGTATTCAATTCTTAGTGGGAAATTCAGCTGACTTATGGAATCTGTTAAGCTTGCTGAAAGTTGTCAGGGAGCCATCTTTAAATATACTGTAGGGTTCAATGCAGCTACCAGATACTTTCTTCCAGACCCAGCTATCCACTTGGAGACTGAGATGACAAACGTCACCGCCAACACTCCAGCCAGATTTATATGAGTCAAGCTTGCTTGGAGATCACCTGAACTAGATAAATTGATGACTCTTGCAGACACAGCTACCATCAGCAGAATCAAATCTGTCCCCAAACACAAGAAAGAAGAACAAAAACAAGCCTTATGATCTGTGTACTCCCCCAAGAATGTTCCAGCAGCAGATCAACTACCACCTACCGGGTTTTCAAAGATGTTGGTTAAAGAATCCTACCTGCAGGAGGAGCTAGATGAAATTATGGTTGATGGATTGGCTTTGAGCAATGAGAAGATTGCTATTGAAGAACTTATTGCAATCCTCAACAAAAAACTTAGTCCAGCAAGTCGTATGAATACCACTTCATGATAACCTCACAGTCCTTCATAGTTATTCAAACACATGTTTTTCTCTAATGTACTACCATATTGAAAGCTTCACACCCTTTGACCAAACTCAATTTGTTTTCCAATTCTCCTCAAAATCATTCTTTTTCTCCTTCAGTATGGGCTCTCTTTGTTAGTTTGTCATACATAAATTTTCAAACTATGTGGCAAACTCACTAGTTCTAACTTCAGTGTGACAACACCCCTTACACCTTGTAACATCAGCTTTGTGTGAACAAGAGGGATTTTTGAGACAGTCAACATGTAATTGCCTCAGAGTGATTTTCATAGTTACATGTTGCACAACATGAAGCATGTAACACAACATGTGTTCTACATGTTACATGTTGTGAGAGCAGCTGGGTATTGAAACTGAAATCTGGTGGAAAGCCTGTCACCACAATTCATATTCCTTACCATCATTATCTGTACTCCCTCACACTATCTTCACCAGATTCATGTATCATCAGCCACCATTTTACTTTAAACTCCACCAACCCGGAAAACCTTGGGCCACTATCAAGTGAACTCTTGCCAACTAGATCATGAAATCTGGTTGAAAGCCTATCACTACCATTCATATTCCTTACCATCATTATCTGTACTCCCTAATTACAATGTCTTCACCAGCTTCACATATCATCAGCCACCATTCCACTTCAAAATTCACCAACTTGAGAAACCTTGGGCAACTATCAAGTGAACTCTTGCCAACTAGATCATGGGTGAGGCTGAACATTGCTTTGTTGCATGGTAGATTCATATTGATTCACCTATGATATTTCAGCAACCTCTCCCCAGAGCCGGATGGGTGTGTGGCCTAATGGAGGGCCACCCAAAAGTCGCAAAGCCAAAAACAAGGCCTGTGTAAGGTGTTACATGTAGACTTATGGGTTAAACGTATGGACTTAGATGGGTAGCGGATTACTTGTACTCACAAACGCCCTAGCTCCATGAAGATCCTCTCTTCACCAAATACCCTTTGGATGGAGCTAGGTGAGCTTTCATCATTTCACTTATCATTTCATTTTCATCACTCTGTGTTTCTTTTCTTTGTTTCTTGTAGAGTGTGTCTGATGTCCTCTCTTCACCGAATACCCTTTGGAGAGAGCTAGTTGTCGGAATTGGGAATATATAGTTGGGTTTGAGATTACCTCTGGAGCTATTGCTCCTTCTGTGCCAACCAGCAGTGAAGATCCTCTCGAGGATCTTACACTTTTTTAATCTAAAATCATCAAACCAACTTTATCACCATAATCAACCTTAATCAACCCAACAAGATCCCTTTAAGTTTCTATTTTTAGTTTCAATTTTTTTTACTTCAACTGAACCTATTGACACAGTTTGATTGACCCCGGTCATGAGAACATATACGACAACCGACAGACAACCGACGCTCCATGGTATTTGCACTACCTGCAAATTTCACCAGTGACCCCGAAGAGAGTATTAGACGCCAACACCAAAGCCAAGCCATCATTGACACCGACAGCCCAGCCGCACCCGCTCCTCCTCGTTATAACTGGAGATCAGAGGCACCTTTAGACACCCGGACACTGGTTATACACTACTAGCAACCCCACAAACGCAGTTACCAGATCCAAACAATGAGAGCATCCCCAAAGACTCTCGTATAGTCCGCGAATTCTTCAACTCAAAACTAGAATCAACACCTCAACCTCCTGGCAGTTTTATCTTTACACCACAACCGACGAACACCATGAACATTGAGAATCAAGCAGAGGCAAGGAGGACAAATTGAACGAGACTGAGGATAAGGACACAACAATTGCAAGACTTCAAGCCAAAGTAGCAGCGCTACACACTGATCGCAGCAGAATCATGGCGTTGGAGGCCTCAATGTCCAAACTATTGGCAAAGCAAGACATGACCAGGACGACTGCATCAGGCAGCGGAGGATCGGTAGCCACTCTAGCGACTGAATTCCCCTACTCACAATTCAGCAATGCCGAAACACCTACACCTCTAGCGCCGCGAAATGTCATGAGCAGTGCGCAGGTGACCCCTCAACTTCAAGTCCCTCCTAATTCGGTTCACAATTCAGGAGAATCAGCTGCCTTGACCCACAACTCTCGCACACCAGTGGATTTGCTATCTGACGACATGCAAGATGGATCTCCAGCCACACCTACGGTCAGCATACCTCCTCACACAGGCTTCGTACCCGAAAGTCAACCAAAGATGGCGCGTAGGGTATCCTTCCAAGAAGCAGTAGCTGTGGTTGGTGACACGCCATCGACTCAACCTTTAGCACCGGCACCAACAGACAAGCCAGTCCGAGCATGCGACATCAAACTCTCAGAGGCACCAAAATTCACCGGCCCTGTTGAAAATCCTACGGCTTTATTCAACTGGCGACGTCTTGTCGAACAGTTCTTCAGACTGAAGCAACTCGACGACATTCAGGAGAGACTCATGATCTTGGGTAGCGTCGTCGTGGAACCACGAGCTGGGAACTGGCTAAGGAGCATGGAGGCGGAACTGAGTGTGATGAGCTGGAAAGAGATCATGCATGCAATGGCGGTCAAGACATTACCTACAGGCTGGCTATACGACACTGAGAAGGCAATTCAACAACTGATGATCAAGCCTCAAGAAGACTTCAAAACTTACGCTAACCGGGCAAGAGATCTGTACAGTTTAATTGAAGTAGAGTCGTCAATCACCGTCAAAGGCTTAGCAGAGTATGTGGTGTGGGGAGCGCCGGATGTTTTTCAGAAATGGGTCACAGACCGTAAATTATTGAAGGTTGAACAATTTAAATGGCTCGAATTCATTGCAGAAGCGTCCGACATTTGGGCGTTACTACTTGCCAGCAACTTGATTCCAAAGGTCACTGCAAATCAAGGGATCGTGTCAAATCAACCGAGTAATGCATGATCTTATGCTCAACCACGACAATCAACCTGGGCAAATGATCGACGGACCCCTGACGAAAGGGCAGACGCCGCATGGCATTATCATCAGTACTTGCAACACCTCATAATCTGCTCAGCCTGCCGCACCAAGTGTGGCAACCCCAACTGTCAAGGTCCAATCAGGGGACCATACATTACCTTACCACCACTGAGCGTCTTTGATCCCGGGCCGCGCCCCCAACATCGTGCAAATAACTTCAACCCCAATGCGACGACCACACCAAGAAGCAGTGGACCAGCAGGAACGCCTACTCAGAAACCTGCCGGTCGACCAGTGGCTCCGTTAGCAGTCAGAGCAGTCAAACAGACCCAATCACCCTCAATGACACCTGACCTTTTTGACAAAGAAATCGAACACTATGAAGAGGCCGATTGAATCTTGATTGCGCATATGGAGGAGGAAGCTTCAGGGTGCGTAGAAGACAGATCTCGCACTAAGTCCATTATCCTACGGTTAGTAGTTGATGGTACTCCCCTCCATGCTCTCATTGACTCAGCAGCCAAAGCCAACCTAATGTCGGAAGCAACAGCAAAGCAAGCAAAGATAGCGCGTAGGAAACTTGTGTCACCCATTGAGGTGGGCCTCGCAATCTCTACCGACAGCAAACCCCACGTCATCAAGGAGTTTTGTTTTGATAACGTCAGTTCGGATGATCCAAAGTTGCGTTTCGGCTTGACGTTCTTCAAGATAGCACCACTAGGCAGTTCATACGACGTGATTTTAGGCACACCGTTTCTTGAAAAATTTCATTTAGACATCTCGCTTCATAACCGCGCTGTCACCCATGTACCTACCAAGACTGTTTTGATGGAAGAAAGTGTGAAAGGTGAAATAAAAGATGCAATGACAAAGGCTATGATTTTGTGTGTGATCCAAAATCTCAAAAGACTTGAAAAGAGCCGAGACCTGTCTGCGCAAGAAGAACAAGTCCTGCAAGAATTTGCAGGGCTGTTTCCAGATGAATTACCGGCTGTTGTGGATGATGAGCAAGACAATTTCATCCCGCCTGAAGGGCAGAAAGCTTCCTCAAAAGTTAGGCATAAAATTGTATTGACTGACCCAAATGTGGTCATCAATGAAAAACAATACAACTATCCGCAGAAGTACTTGCCTGTGTGGAACAAGCTCATTGAAGAACACTTGAAAGCAGGGAGAATCCGAAAATCAACGAGCCAGTATGCATCACCCTCTATGATCATTCCAAAGAAAGACCCCAACACCCTACCGCGATGGGTTTGTGATTATAGAACCTTGAACAAGTATACCGTGAAAGACAGAAGTCCACTACCTAATGTCGATGAGTCAGTGAGGCTTGTCAGTACTGGGAAAATCTACTCAATCATTGACCAAATCAATTCATTTTTTCAAACTCAAATGCGCGAAGAAGACATACCACTAACAGCAGTGAAGACCCCATTTGGTCTATTTGAGTGGACAGTGATGGCTATGGGTCTGACAAACGGGCCAGCAACACATCAAAGTCGAGTGGAAGAAGCGCTAGGCAACATCATAGGCACGTATTGCGTTGTTTACATCGATGATGTGATGGTGTTCTCAAACAGCGTTGAGGAACACAAGTTGCACGTACGGGAAGTCTTACGATGATTACAAGCCGCAAATCTATATTGCTCACCAACAAAGAGCAAGCTATTTCGGACTGAAATCAATTTCTTAGGCCATAAAATTAGTGCAGATGGAGTTTGTCCTTATGACACCAAAGTCCAGAAATTAGCCAAGTGGAAGACACCTTCATCACAGAAGCAGCTACTCAAGTTTTTAGGCACCGTGCAATTCTTGAAAAAATTCATAGACAGATTATCTCACTACGTTGGCACTCTTTCACCACTGACAAGTACAAAACGAAAGAATGAAGCGTTTCAGTGGGGAAAAAAGGAGGACAAAGCCTTTGAAAACATCAAGCGAATAATCACCACATTGCCAGTCCTAAAACAAATGGATTACGAGTCTGACGACCCAATTTGGTCATTCACAGATGCTAGCGTACATGGCCTGGGAGCGGCATTATTTCAAGGAGCAAAATGGGACACTTCATCGCCTATAGCATACAAAAGCAGACAATGACACCTGCTGAACGCAACTATCCTGTACATGAGCAGGAACTGCTTGCAGTTGTGAACGCGCTGCAGAAATGGAAGCTGTTACTATTAGGCATGAAGATCAATGTCATGTCGAATCACCACTCTCTGACACACCTATTATCACAGCGAAATATCAGCCGCAGACAAGCGCAATGGCTAGAGACACTGTCACAGTTTGATCTAGATTTCAATTATATCAAAGGAGAAGAAAACTCAGTAGCTGACGCACTGTCCAGAATAGACGAAGTAGCAGCGTTACAGATGGACGCATCATTAGACAACACAACCTTACAGACCATCAAAGCGGGATACGAGACGGATGCCTTCTGCAAGCGAGTCGGCAAAACATTACCACTTAGAGAGGGAACCAAATGGCGTGAAGACTTGATGTTCATAGATGGTAGATTAGTCATTCCAGAAGCAAGAGGGTTGCGTAAACAACTGATCCAGCAAACTCAGGCGGCTTTAGGTCATCGGGGCACCCTCAAGACTCTCGCTCAATTACGTGCGCAATTCTTTTGGCCTGAAATGGCAAACGACGTCCAATCACTATTGCCTACTTGTGACAGTTGCCAACGGTCAAAAGCACGTACCACGCTACCCTCAGGGAGAATGCAAGCCACAGACATACCACGAATGCCAATGGACGACATCTGTCTCGACTTCATCGGACCCTTTCCAAAAGTCAGAGGCTACGACATGATTCTGTTGTGCACATGTTGGCTTACAGGCTTTGTACGCGCTATACCAACACGTCAGACGGACTCGGCAGAACAAACAGCTCAACACCTGTTTGGTGCTTGGCTAGCAATTTTCGGCGCACCGAAGAGCATGATAGGTGACCGAGACAAAGCATGGACGTCT
>NW_006768769.1:1784527-1810391 GCF_000204055.1 Melampsora larici-populina 98AG31
TGTTACTTGGTCCGGTCATAGTTTAAGAATTGGGGGGGCATCCTTTAAAGCGCATATGGCAATATCATGCAAGGCCTTGATGAGATCAGGACGTTGGAAGTCCTCTTGTTATAAACTTTACGTTAGGAGATACGACGCAACTACGGCGCGTGGAACGATGCGTTTAACTAAACGTTTGAGAGTGGAAGGCCTTCGGGCTGGTTGCTGATGTTTCACACTTGTACTGTTATTGTGGATTATTGTGTGTGCATCTATGATGTTAAAATTGTAATCATTGGGTGTTTTTCTTAGCGACCCCCTCCTCCGAGATTGGGGTTGAGACCCTTTAGCAGAAACTCGGCTCTTTGAGACCTTTGCTCCCTGAGTTGGGCTTAAAGGGTCTCTACCCCAAATCTTCGGGATTCCCTCGGGCTATCGCGTGATCGCTATGATGGACCGTACGAAGTCATGGAAACCCTAAATGGCAACCACAACTTTTGACTGAAGCTCGACGACAATGACAAATCCCACGACGTCTTCCATATATCCAAGCTGAAAAGGTACCGATGGAGGGAGGAGGAGTGCAATACAATGGTGTCAAAGTAAGTTCCTCCCATAAGTATGCACCGCCGGGCAACTACGTCAAATCAAATTGTTAATTGAGATGTGACGTTGGTACGAGGAATGTCTCCCATCCATGTCTCGAGATCTCTTCGGGAGTGTTCCCCGGGAAGCCCGCGTGATCCTTGACTTGGATCCGCGCAAGGTGAGTGGCTGAACAGTCGAAGTGACCAGCTGTGCCCTGGATGAGCTCAGCTTGAATCATGACCTGATTGGTCCTTCGCTGTCTCCCTTTCAGAAGTGCATTCTTCTGTCCTCACTCGACTTCTCCTTCTCTCCCTCACTACCCCTCACTCCCCGAAGATTCGAAAGCCTCCATTTTTTGAGCATGAGGGCTAGTAGACGCAATCTTGGATTAGGTCCAGAGTTCTCTCCCGAACCGACACCACCTAACTCAGATGATTTAAACGATTCAGGATACTTACAAGATTTTCAAATTGAGACGACTTTAGAAGAAGAAGAAAGAATAGCTAGAGAGGACAAAGAAGAGAGAATCTTGAAAGAAAGTAACGAGCTACAGATAGAAGAAACCGAGTCGATCGCGGTAAACAAGAGTGGCAAAGACGTAGTTCTTTCGTCCGATGAATCCGAAGAAGATGATTCTGTACTCATGGAGGATTCGAAAAAACAAGTAGTTATAAATGATAAGTCAAGTTAGTATCAAGATTCATTCATATTTAAAAATTTCTCTTGTTCGGTCAAGTGATGAATCACGACTAAGGGGATCCAGTCAAGTGTCATTGGGACACGACTGTTATTGTAGAATCAAGTAGTTTTGCCTACGATTCATGAATCAAGTAGTTTCACCTACGATTCAGGAGTCAAGTGTAGGATGCACGACTCAGTAATTCATGACCTATCAACTTAATCAGAAGGTCAAGTGGGAGTATCCACGAATTCCAAACTGTTTTGCTTGAAAAGAAAACACATCCTAAGATGTTATGAAATATAGTAGAAATGAATTACTAATTCCACCATGATTTAATTTCATCTTTTGATTCTTGTTTAGAATTCCTAGTAGACCAAGCTAAAGAAGCTTTAGCGAAGGGAGACGATGAACTATTGAAAAGAATTTTAAATGCTATGGAAAGTACCGACAATTCAAAATCTAAGATAGAAAAAGAAGAAAATCCGCTAAAGAATTACAAAAAGGGTGAAACTTCTAGGTCTGGATTAAAGGCTTTCAACGAGTTCTGGGACAATCATCTGAAGAAGATGGATTATCATCTACCTTTGACCATATTCAACGAAGAATGGATAGAATTAGATAAGATGGTAGTCAGTAACAACAATTCGAAGAAGAAAGACAAGATACCAGGACAAATTCCGAAAAACGAGTGGTACTTGTCATTCGCAGAATGGACCAGAGCAAGACAACTAATGGTGAAATACATTAGAGATCATTACAAACATAAGCTATTTGCTAAAGAGTGAGAAAATTGTTTAATTGATCTGATGATTAATATTAAACTAATTTACCGTTGACGTAATTTCAGTTTAGAAGAGCACTTTGAATACGTACAGCAACTGAGCGTCAGACACGGTTGGGTTACAGCGTTCAGATACGACATAGCTGTTAGGACTGACGTGACATGCAACCATGTAAACGGTGCTCCAGGGGATCCTTCGGTGAAGAGAGTCAAGTTTTTGGAGGATGCTTTAGCACGAACCAATTTGTTACATGATGGAAGGTTGATGAAATATGACAACCGTAAGCTTGACTGAGATAATTCTAAGAAATAGGAAACTTTACGAACTAACAGTTGAATGTTTAGCTTATGCAAAAGGGAACGAAAGAGAACGTTTCAGCCCCATAACGGGAAAACGCTACCCGAATGGAAAAAACCATAACTCTACAGATTTAGATACAGAATTAGAAGAAGAGGTTTCCTATTTGAAGGTACCAACGTTTCCATCTTTTCAAAGAGGCAACAACAAGAATTTCAGAGGTAGTTATAAATCAGAGTTCGTTAGAAGTAACAGAAGGTCTCATCTCCGTATGCGAAGTCTGAAAAAGGTAAAGGAAAGTTGAATCCGAATCCAAACTATAGAGGAAGTAACTATGACGAAAACTATGAAAAGGGGAAAGAAAAGTCAGATAATAGACAGTCTTCATCGAAAGAAAAGATGTGAGCAATTTTGTAGAAGTTTGGATTGTATGTTGCGTTATCTTAGAATTTGTTCTTATTGTATTTGTTTGTGAAATATAGAATGCCTTTAGTTGAAAACATAAATCAATTGAAACCGATTGTGTACAACAAAAAGAACTTGTGGCCTTTGAGTGTTAAATGTGAGATCAATGTTAAGGTGTGGGAGAGAGAACTGGAGAGGTATGGTTTACTGACCGATTACCTATACCTGCTGGATGGATTCATCAATGGATTTCATCAAGGCATTCCGAAACATGAAATAGAAAATTGCAGATGGTTTTCTCCACCAAACCATAAGTCAGCCCTCAATGCAAGAGAAAAGATTGAAAAGAATATAGCAAAAGAGGTCGCGGCAAAAAGGATGTACGGCCCTTTTACAGAGCTAGAGGTGTATAATCGATTGGGGTTCTTCAGGACTAGCCCCTTGGGGGCGGTAGAAAATGGCGATGGGACGTTTCGTCCAATAAACGACATGTCGTTTCCGAAATTCGACGACTCCATTCCTTCCGTGAATTCTTTCGTCGACAAAGCCGATTTCGCTACTACGTGGGATGATTTTAAAGTTGTAGCTAAGTTCTTCAAAACCTTGAATCGGAATGTACAGATAGGATTGTTCGATTGGGAAGGAGCATATCGTCAGATTCCGACACATCCTTCCCAGTGGCCTTACTTAGCGATTAGGGACTTTAAAGGGAGAATCTATATTGATTTAAGGATAGCTTTTGGAGGTGTTGCGGGCTGTGGTTCTTTCGGAGGTCCCGCAGATGGATGGAAGCAGTTAATGAAGAAGAAATTTAACTTAGTTGAAGCATTCCAATGGGTCGATGATAATTTGATGATCAAAGACAAGTCACAGTCAGTTACGATGCTGGATATTGTTAGGGCCAGTGAGGAATTAGGAGTTAAAAAGAATTCGACAAAATATTCAGATTTCAGCGACGAGCAAAAGTTTATTGGATTTTTGTGGAACGCGAAATTAAAGACCGTAACCTTACCTGATAAAAAGCTTCAAAAGAGAAAACATGAATTGGATATCTTCTTAGGTAAAGACACCTTCAGAAGGCGGGATGTGGAGAAATTCAACGGAAAACTCGGTCACCTAACCTTGGTCCTGCCACAACTGAAAGCGTACCTGACGGAAAACTTCAAATGGGTGGCAATTTGGAGGTCACCTGGAACGCGCAAAATGCCACCAACCGTGCGAGAGGACATGCTCTATTGGAAAGAGTGTCTCGCAGGTCTGCAACCGACGCGGTTGATACCAAACCACATTGTACAGAATGTGGGTTGGGTTGGCGACGCTTCGTCGAGTTTTGGTATAGGTATTATCATAGGAAAGAGCTGGGCTCAATTCCAATGGATTGATGGCTGGTCAGATCCGGTGGGTAGGCCAAGGCGGACAATAGCCTGGGCCGAAACCGTTGCAGTTAGGCTTGGATTGTTGATGCTGATGACCAAAGTGAACGTGGCAGGGGGCTGTTTTTCGTGTCTAACTGACAATACGACGACCGAAGGGGCTGCACGTCATAGGAAATCTAAAGATTTCTGGGTCAACGAAGAGTGGAAACGTGTTCAGACCCTGTTGAACAGCAATGATTGTGATTTGCAACTGGTCAGGGTCATTTCGAACAATAATGATGCAGATAAATTGTCGAGAGGGCTGGATATGTCAAAAAGCAACCTACAGATGATAAAAATCGACATTCCGTACGACCTCAGGCCGCTACTTCGCCAAGTCTCGCCAAAACCTTCTTCGAAGAATCAATAAATACTCCAACAGTCAGCTCTCATATTCTTATTTTCCTTGTTTTCCAAAACGTCCGTTCATTTTCAAAACGTTTGTTAGTCAACAACAGTGATGGGCGCTTCGGATGTTCTACGACAGTTGTCTCCGGGCCACTTTTGGCGGTTGGACGACGCAAGTTCCTTTATCCTCAACCACGGATGGGCAGCATCTACGATACGACATTATGCGGCAGCAGTCAATCGATACTTCAAGGCGATGAATGGATTCGAAGGTCGAACATTCCCGGCAACATCTCAATCGATCTACCACTTTGTAACGTGGTGCAGGACGAATGAAGATGTAATGTCGTCTTGAGTAATACCACTAAGCGGTATTTGACGGGGTTGCGCATGTGGCACATTTTACACAACGAAGACTTTCCTCCAGTAAATGACAATAGAATACGTTTACTCCTCAAAGCTGCTAAGAAGACGGAGGTCAACAATAACAATCTGAGAGCGGGGCTCTCACTCATGGACCTAAATTTACTCGTGTCGAAGCTGAGCCTCAACACAACGAGCGGATTAGTGATGCGGGGGATCTTGCTGGTTGGGTTTTGGGGTCTTGCCCGTCTGGGGGAACTGACGCTCAGCCTTGATCATCCTTCAATTTTCATTCGCCGGAAGGATGTCTCCTTCAACTCCGATAAGACTCACGCGACGATAAGAATTCGTCTGGCTAAGACAGCAGCTCCTGGCGAATCGCAGTTCTTGCGACTATCCAAGCAGCCCAACGCCCTCGATCCCGTTTCGGCAATCTGTGCGATTCTCGACAACGTCTCTGGCACGGCTTTGGGCCCTTTGTTTCCATCAAGCGACCGAAGCGGTCCAATCAATCGAGGCACAGTGTTAGCATTCTTACGACTTTATAAACCAGCGGCAAATGTTACTTGGTCCGGTCATAGTTTAAGAATTGGTGGGGCATCCTTTAAAGCGCATATGGGGATATCATGCAAGGCCTTGATGAGATCAGGACGTTGGAAGTCCTCTTGTTATAAACTTTACGTTAGGAGATACGACGCAACTACGGCGCGTGGAACGATGCGTTTAACTAAACGTTTGAGAGTGGAAGGCCTTCGGGCTGGTTGCTGATGTTTCACACTTGTACTGTTATTGTGGATTATTGTGTGTGCATCTATGATGTTAAAATTGTAATCATTGGGTGTTTTTCTTAGCGAGCTTAGTCCTCCGAGATTGGGGTTGAGACCCTTTAGCAGGGTCTCGGCTCTTTGAGACCTTTGCTCCCTGAGTTGGGCTTAAAGGGTCTCTACCCCAAATCTTCGGGATTCCCTCGGGCTATCGCGTGATGCCTAACCAGGCACACTAGCGGTGTTGTCCCGAAACGCTAGGCGTTTTCTTTACACCCAAAGCTGAGCAAGCCTCACTCCTGATTACCAGGAGCAAGTCTTGCGCCCAGCATCAATACCTAGCGTATTGCTGAGGTACACCTGATTAAGAAGGTGATTACCTTTTAATCCTCATCTCTCGGAAAAGAGATGATTAGACATGTAGTATAAAACATTTCGTTGGCCACACATGTGAGCACCAAACTGGGCGTCTGGCATGTTTCCTCTCCACGATAGATACGAAGCATGGAAACAAAGATCAAATTACGAAATTATCATCAAGACTTCAAGATTTTTCATTATTTAATTAAATCAAGACATCAAGATTTTCATTATTCAATTACATCAAAGATATTCATCAAGGGGCAATAAAGGTGGAAAAATATCAGGTTTCTTTTGTTTTCTCTGTGTGCTTTTCAATTTTTTCTTTCCTTTTTTTAATTTTTCAGGCTGCGATACATTAATTTCTATTATAAGTTTCTCTTTCTAATTGCACTAGGGACCAGTCATGGTCAATTTTTTGGGGCAAGTCATGCCATTTTTTTCATTTTCAAAATTCTTTTTCTTAGGAGGGGAGGGATGTAAGGTGTTACATGTAGACTTATGGGTTAAACATATGGACTTAGATGGGTAGCGGATTACTTGTACTCACAAACGCCCTAGCTCCATGAAGATCCTCTCTTCACCAAATACCCTTCGGATGGAGCTAGGTGAGCTTTCATCATTTCACTTATCATTTCATTTTCATCAGTCTGTGTCTCTTTTCTTTGTTTCTTGTAGAGTGTGTCTGATGTCCTCTCTTCACCGAATACCCTTCGGATGGAGCTAGTTGTCGGAATTGGGAATATATAGTTGGGTTTTAGATTACCTCTGGAGCTATTGCTCCTTCTGTGCCAACCCGCAGTGAAGATCCTCTTGAGGATATTACAGCCTGGAGCAAGATCCTACCTTCTTCAAAGGGTCCAAACTGTAGATTATACACTGAATTTACTAGATCAATGCTTGGCTACACCACTGAATCCCGAGAATATCCTGATCCACCATCTATGATTGAATTGGTCACCCTGCCGCCACTTACTATAAGGAAGCCATCATCCATAATTCCTCAGTCTTCACCTTGTACAGCTCTTCCACCCATTCCGACCCCACCTGCGACTGGGTGCCGTTCAAGGCACTCCTCCAAGCTGATCTTTCAAGACATTTAATCAATCAATACACTTTCCAACAGGATGCTTTTAACGGTGAAGCCAGCAAATGGAATCAAGTGATGATATATTTCACCATGAAGCATTGGAAATTTGCCAAAAACACTTCGGCTTTTGACCAGTTTGGACTGGATCTTGATCAAGATAAAGACATCACCCAAATAGGTATCATGACTTGCTGGCTTTGTGGCAAAATTGAGCAGATCAAGAATGGGTTTGATGAAGATCCCAAACTTAGACAGAGGTATAGGAGTAGGAAAAAAAGAGAAGTAAGTCACAATACGTTTGCTGAATAATACTTTGAGCTGATGACGTATTTGACCATAGCTCTGGGAATATCGCCAAGTGACTCTCACTGCATATCTTACAGAATATCTTGACCTCCGACCAAATGCAGACTGTTGTTCAGAAACTGAAGATAACCCTCAAGTCCCAGTTCAGCAATTGATTTGTCCTTACTGGTGTAGTGGAAAATATGGCAACTGGCTACATGAAATTGACAGGCTTTCCTATGATCATCAAGACGGTGTTATGCAAAGATTCCAAACAGCCAGCCAATTTGACACTCATTTCCAGGAAGGGAGCACAATCAACGCTCTGACTGCTATTGCTGCACATGTATCTGCCTCAAATAAACTTCATTACTCACCCCTTTGTCAACACTCGCTTTTACACCAAGCTCAAATACCTTTTTAGCCTAGAACATATGATCCCTTTTCAATTCTCAATCATACATATTACAAGACAAGAAAATCAGGAAAGAGAGAAATCAGAGTGTTTTTCAGTGTATGTACAAACATTTCAGGTCTTTTAACCAAGTTTAACTCACTTGCAAGCAATGTTATTCACCTGCTGACTGAGGTGCTTGAGGGACAATGACATCTTGAATGATTATGCCCTTATTATCCAAGGAGCCTAACATCCATTTTGGGAAGCTGAAGATGTACTTCACCAGCTTTCTGTTCAGCAAGAACAACAAGCCAAATCTGTCCAAATTGAGTGAAATTTTCGCAGGCAGATTCAGCTTGTTGTTCTTGTTGAACGGTAAGCTGGTGATGCATCTTCATCTTTGCAAAAACGGAGGTCAGTATTCTCCAATAATAAGAGTATAATCATTTGAGATATCATTGTCCTTAAGAGGTTTTGCCGTTTTCTCAACCACCTCGGTCAACAAGTTGATAACATTTCTCACAAGGTTTTTAAACTTGGTTAAAAGACCTGGATCAGATTTAGTAACTCACGTTTATTTTTAATTCAATTTTAACAAGTGTGCATCTCCAGAACTACTCAAAATATGCCACCAGAAATGGGTTCTAATGTTCCTTTGTCACCTCTTTGTTCATAGACCTCCAAGTGAGCACTTGATCCTTGTATGGACCTTTCAGCTCGTTATTCAATACTGGAAATGCAGTCTATCGCAGACACGTCAAAAAATCAAGTCAAGGTCTTATCATCAAGGTCTTGTCAGACCCTATGCCAATCTTGGAGTAAGACATTGACTTGGTTTTTCAATGCGTCTGCAATAGAATGCATCTCTGGTATTAGATAAGTTGCTGAAAGGTCCATACAAGGATCAAGTGCTTCATCAGAGTTGGATGAACAAGGAGGTGACAAGGGGTCACTAGAGCTCATTCCTGGTGGAATTTTTTGATGTTCTTTTCTTGAGTTAGACTGTGGTTTTGGAATCAAACTTGTACTCCCCCTTGATGTTTTGCCTTTCTTTCTATTTTTTGTTTCACCAACAGATCCAGCTTGTAGAACAAAAAGTGTCTCAGCCCTTTTCACCAAGTTTAACTACCTTCTGAGCAAAGTTAACTACTTGTTGACTGAGATGGTCGATTTGGCTCACAAGCTAGTTGACCTCTCCCACTGTGAATAGATTTAATCACAGGGGCCAAAATTGATGCTCACATGTATGTGAGTATTGTAGACTTTTTTGAAGTCTCCAAAAAAGATTCATTTTCTTTCAGATTCATTCAATGCACAATTTTGGTTGTGTTCAGGTGATCAGCCTGTTTTGCTCATATTTTGCTTGAGATTTCTTGAGAAGGCTCATTTCCATCTTGGATGGCAATAACTGAGTCCAGATGAGTACTCAGGATCAGCTCATGAGTAACTGAATACTCAGAAATTTGTTCAAAATGAACATGAGCACATGAACTACAGCTTCCTCAGGCTTCATTTCCGACTGAAGAAGCCTGCACAGGGGCTGTCCCATTTGAGCTGCTCAGCAAATACTCAGTAGCATCCCCTGGCTGGGTCACTAATGGGCCAGAATTTCCTCAAACTTCCTTGCTAAGGAATGAAGCCTGATAAAAGAGCCATCCCCCTGCTCATTTTAGCTCATCCACTCAGCTAATCCTAAGTGATGTCCCCTGGATAAAGCTGTTCACACTGAGGGGCTGAGATCAACTGAGGATCCCCTCAGCCAATACTCAGTGATATCCTTTGGGTCCTTCTGATCCCAGGAATGCCCCTGAGGACTAGATGAGCAGCCCCTCAGCCAATGAGCAGTAAAATCCTTTTGATCCTTTTGATCTCACTACTGCCAATGAGGAATAGCTGAGCATATGAGCCTCAGGCTTCATTCTGGAGCCATGAAGCCTGAGGCAAGGCTGGCCCTATCACTCCACAAAATATAATATTTTCCGGGCGGAAAATACAAATACTGACACACAAAAATATTGAGCAGTCAGGAAGAGAGAGGAAAATACAAAAAAACTAGAGTATAAGCGGGCAAGCCCGCGACATAGGCTATAGGGTTTATGTATAAACCATATTGTCATTTACAAGAAGAGATGAACTATACGTGTAAGGGGAGGCAGAGCATCTACATAGACGGGTCGCAACCATTTCCTCGCAATATGTAACACTGTAACTTGTCCTGTTCCAATGGCACATACATGCCGAAATACAAGAATCATTTGTATTCTAGTAGAAAGGCATGAAGTACAAAATGAATCAGGTAAAGCAACAATTATACTTTCAAACGGCATGTATTGGCTATTGTTCCTCAACGCCCGAATCCAAAAACCTCATAATACATTCATTTCTATACTGAACGCAAACAATAGAGAGAGTTGCTAACTAAAAGCCCCGTCCGATTGAGAAGAACATAGTGACAGCATGAGCCTTACGTCGCATATCAGACTTTGGTATCTAACATCGCCTTCGAGAACGTTCCTTCCCACTCGATTCTACAAGTCATATCATGGCTGTGCGGCAAGCCCCGCTTTTGGATTTCCAAAATCTTCAACGTGCAGCCTGAATGAGGAATACAAATCAAAAAGGTGTCAATCATCATAAGGAAAGAATATATACGTACTTTCGTTGTCCTTCACATTATTGGAGTATCGTAATCTAATAACATGGATCTGGCAATCTTCGTATTCTTCGTTCATGTAATGGAATACGTAATCGCCATGTTGTTGTACCTCGATTTCCTCTCGAAGAGGGCACACAAGGATAAACGTAGTGTGATTATCTGAAGGATATGAAAAAATTAGCATGCCGAAAGCTTCAATTGAAGAATGAGGTATGAACTTTATCATGGCCGAGCCGTAAGTATTCTAAAAGTTCACTGCCATCTTTTTGCGACTGCACCTCCTGTATCACTTGATTCATACCGGGATGCTTTAGAGGGGTGCAAGAACTTCTATAATTCAGAAATGTAAAATTAAATTAGGAGCGACCAATAAAGCGAATTCACTTCGTGAGGAACAATGAAAACAAATCGAGGAACCTGTCTTTCAGCGTAGGGCGAAGATATAAGCGATGCCTGCATCGACAGATGATATGGCATAATTGGCGATTCAAATTGAATTCTTCACGCAACTCACTCTTAGCTCGACGTAGGCCTGCGTCCAACCTTCATACAGAATCGTGTACTAATGCAGGCGAGGAAACATTGGAAAGAAGTTGAATAGTCAGTTAGATCTCTTCGAAGAGATCAATCTAGATGAAGGTGACATACCACAATACACACAAATGCTTCTATGTTCCTTACACACGATTTAACAATACTCTTGATTTTTTTGACATATTGTCACATTAGGCGACGTTTCTACACATATACCGTATTCCTACATACCTCCAAATGCAAGTGGCAGACCCATCCAAATCATATCCCACTTCGTTCTTTGTCTCATAGCAGCATTTCATCACCCACATTTTAGTAAGTCATAACCTTTCGCAATCCCTTATATTCATCGAACTTCAATCAAAAAATCATCTCGACAATGAAACTGATGTTGCCGCATAATCGGAATCATCTAGGCATACCAATTGCCTATCAATTTTGGAATTGTCATCAAATTGGCATCGAAATCAAGGTCATCAATCATTTCAACACTGAATAATTTCTTGTGCTTATCTTTATGCAAAGTGACATGGTCCAAACATACCCGTTCAAACTCACATCAGTTTTTGACGTTGTTGCCAAGGTAAGGTATATCGCGGTGTGCTTCTAATATATATATCATTTCTAATAAACCCGAAACCATTAGGCAGGCCGAAGCTTGGATGGAACGCGCGATAGAAATTTTGCTCACATGGTCATAACCACTGATCCTGGAGGGACTGGTCTATCCGAATGGGCCATCAGAGGCATCGCCGATGGAGACATTGAAAACGCGATACCCGTGGACAGAACCTACTTTTTATGTGGAAGTCTCGTCGGAAATAATGCCGCCCCCCCCGAGTACTTCAAATACGCGCATCCTTACACCGAACTGTCAAAAACTCCGCCTTTTCAACCCGCAGACATCGTAAATTGTGTTGGAGTCATTGGTTTTGGTAAGGTCATTTCTTGCGAAGAAGATTTGAGTGAAACAAACCGTATTAGATTTCAACTATTGGTAGAGCATCAAGATTTCAGCTTATGTGTACGTTCACTTCTACTACGCCCCTGTCTGAAGCTACTCAATTGTATTTCCTTAGGGCGAGGCGATTCAAACTTTCCATGTCAGATACCGGGGTTTAAGAGACAATCTTGATTTCGAAGCTGTTTCCTTATGTGAGAAAGATGCAGAAGTCTTTATCAAAGGTTCAATTACACACCGTGACGAGGTATCCAACATCTGGATAGTGGACGTAAGCTGCTCTACGGTTCTCATTTTGTATAAAAAACTGACCTCTAGATATGTCAAATTTTTACAAGCAGATGAATGACTTGATCTTAACAGGTATTAAGTACGACATGAATTACAATGACCTTTCCAACTACCTGAGGAAGACCTCTTTATGATTATGCAATGATGGACATGAATGTAATATTCTCCTTCATAGACTTAATTCATATTGTGAAGGGTTATTGCGATTTGCCTCTTAGCGATAAGTTGAAATTGTACAAACTTTCCACATGTATTGCCTCTGCATTTCCCTTGTCTTAATGTGGCCAGAAGCAAATAAATCATAGTACAAAATAAGTTACAACCCCTGTCTCAGAAGCTTACAAACTGAATAAAATTAAGAGAAAATACTTATCATCTTTCTATGCTGATTATGTGAAATAATTTGAAGACTAATTCCGCGCCCATTACAATCCCTTTACCTTCACCCACATGGCGCTGACAACCGAATACTTACACGCAGCAATAACCTCAGTATGCTGATACCAAACATTTTAACTGCTTGATACTCGACGTAAAGGTTGCCGAAAATTCATCGTTTCAATACTCATCCCCTAGATTTACGCAATTCAATTATCTTCTGAGGCCTCAATCAAGTCTCGGCAAACAATGTTCATTGTTTCTGGGGCCCCGCTAGAAGTCGCAAGGACCAATCTAATGTTCTTCAGGATGCTGCACCGAGACAAGGCAACATATAGTTGTCCATGGGTGAAGACTGGTGACGACAAGAATATACCCACCTTCTCCAATGTTTGCCCTTGAGATTTATTGATCGTCATAGCGAAAGCCGAGATTATTGGAAATTGGTACCGCGAAAATGGGATAGGTTGCTCGAGGGTTCCACGATGAATCATTTTCATTTGAGGCATTGCAACAGTGTCACCTTTTTTAGGACCAGTTATTATCATGCAACGTAAAACTTGAACTGATACACTCATGATGATCATCCGTGTCCCATTACAGAGCCCTAAACTAAACATAAGTTACACATTAACATGACTGGCTGACCGATTTTCAATTTCAATTCATGCTCTGGAAAACCTACAAAGTCAATCGAATTTATGATATCTATAGACGTAGGCTCATGAAAAGTGGGATCGGGAGAGTCCCGAGATCTCGAAATGAAAGGATCACCAGGCAATTTTGATAGCATTGCGTTGTTGATTTCCTGGACTGTCGCATTCAATGGGGTGATGATTGCTCTATCCTGATAATATTGACCAATGTTGGCCCAATCATTTCTGCCAGTAAATTGAAAAATGTCATCGTATACCCAGTCGAGCAATTTCCGAGGAATTGGCGTGAAAGGTGGGACCCTATCGTAATTAACTTTATCAATGCTGACCATAGATTTGTTTTTATCTTGTAACCCACCTTCCCCTAGTTCTAATAACCACTTTGCGAAATTTCGCCGTTCTATCTCTTCAGAGCCTTCTAACGATTTGAGCCGCAAATTCTCTCTGAGCTTAAACTGCTTTATGCTTGACCAGATGAAAGATGACTTGAGGCAGACTCTTTTCTGTTCATTTAATGACCCACGCTTGACAACTGGCAGTGTCTGTCGAAAGTCACCGGAGAAGATTATGCTTTTGCCGCCAAAGGGTTTATCGAGTTTGCAGATGTGTCGTAGTGTTCTGTCGAAGGCTTCAACATCATATCTATTTTGCATAGATATCTCGTCCCAAATGATGATAGGGGTTGTGATAATCTTCATACTCTTCTTACATCGCCCATTTAGATCACATGTGGCATCGGGATCTGGAGGAATTGGAATGTTGAAGCCGTAATGTGCCGTAGTCCCATTAAGGAGAAGTATAGCCGATACTCCTGAAGAAGATACACTCATAGGTTTATCGCTATAACCATTGAAGTAGTGGAGGATGGTGTTTAAGGTGTAAGTCTTTCCAGTTCCGCCGGGACCATCGAGAAAGCTAATGGTTTGCTCCTTTTTCTTGTGTCCCTCCAAGACGTACTTAACAATTTCGTTCTGTTCATTGTTTAAAGTTTGTACCTGTCGGTTGAAAATAATTCTACTTGCCTCGGGATCAACGGATACAGATCTGGTTGCTGACAGCAGCTCCGGTTGAAAATCGTCTTTCAAAGCTAATAAAGATGAAGTGAAACCAACATCATTGATTGACTTCCCCATGTCTTCGATCACTTGGCCTAACAGTTGAAACCCGTATGAGGATATGACATCTTCGCTAATTGGTCGATGAACACCTAAATCTACCAATCTTGTCTTGCAATCTTTGGTCAATTCGATAGTAAATTTTCTCCATAGGGCGTCGGGACAAGCAACTTCCCCGTATACCAAGATGAGAGCAAGAAGATGGCGAAGTTGATTTGAAGACGACCAATGCGATGTCTCCGCAAGCGCTGTCTCGTGGTGCTTATCAGAAGTTAAAAGTCCTAATCTATCTGCCGCTTCGCGGAAAGTCGAGCATTCATACCCGTCGACCGTTTTCAAAGATCTGAATGACGTTGGCCCTCTAATATGGCAAAGCAACATTCTGAGATAATATTTATCACCGTCTGTCAGATTGGCGTAATAAACTCTGCCGACACTTGGCTTTGGCTGAATCCGACGTTGAAACGTCCCGTTCACCCATCGAAAATAGCGAGGGACCTCAACATACAATAAATCACGGGCGGGAACGTCGTCAAGTCCCAGCTCGCGATTCCGACATATGCGAAAGAATTCGGTTAGAGTTGAAGTCGGAGGCGGCTTGAGTTCGACTCGTGATACAGCTTTGTTTTCGTCAAAAAAATAAACAACTTGCTGATTCTCGAGACGGAGAGGCAATCGCATAACCGGTGGGAATGAGGAGTTCATTGGCAGTTTCATCAACCTGTGCGCAGCTATTGAAAGATAAGGCTATCAACCCTCTGCCGGTAACTACGTGGCCAAATTAAGGGTAGGAAAAAATACCTTCCGGAGCACTTATATATCTATATGTTTGAAATTCCAAAAGTTCATCGTGGACCATAATTTTTCCTGCACGGTGACCATGTCAACATGCGGCAATTCAGAAGGACAATTGATATAAGAAAATCTCACCTCCAGTAGTACTTTGCACCTCCATGTACACTTTGGCGCAATCATGTCCTTTAGTCAAGTATTTGTACAGATACCTGATAGGCTTCGTCCCGACCGGGATTTCCACGTTAATGTGGCACTGCAATAATAATAGTAAATATTTATTATATGGCACAACATGGCCATTGGTGAAAGTAGCACCTCCTTTCTTGAATTTGTTTCCGTCATTTGGCCTCTTGTACGACGGGAATGAGTCATCCGATAAGCAGGACTCCTCGCAGAACGGTTTGGGAAATGAAAGTCGGCAGTGACCATCTTTGTAACACAACATTCCCTTACGGCACGGACCGTGAAGCATATGGGATGTAACAAGATTGTGTAAAGTCGATTCGGTGATAGGATCGGGGATAGTGGCGGTGACCAGTCGGTTGACATCATCTGCAGTCACCGGCTTCGATTTTTTGTCGACAATAAACAGTAAGTGCGCATGAGGCAGACCCCGTTTCTGGAATTCAACGACCATTAAATAAGATATAACTACGCCTAATCTTTGGTTATCGACTATTTCTTCAATAAGCTTTTGTAGTTTTAAATGAAACACTCTTGCAACTAAATCTGGCCTATCTTGTGCCGACTCCCCATATTCCAACTCATCCTCAATCTCCTTCCATTTAGGATTTGCAGTCATGGTTATAAACAGACTCGGGTTTCCAAATTCACGCACTAATGCCATTGCATCGTGAAACAATTGGTTCATATCTCTCGGCCCACCTTTGAATGAAGAAGGTAAAATGAGCTGTCTTCCGGGCGCAGTTTGACTTTCATTGAAGGCTTCTTTTATTCCTTGATACAACTCGGCTCTAATTTTTTTTTGATTGAAACGGATGTAATCTAATTTCCCCCTTTCGACGCACAAATACAAGTCTACGATCAATTGTTGAGAGAGTCTCCGTCCATGAATGAAAGGATTAAATTTGTCAAGCCTATCAAACAGTAGCCAAGCGCCCCACTCAAGACTGGTAACCTTGTAATCCTTACGCTTTCCTATGTTATAAATCATCACATAAATTAGCAATGGAGAATTCCTTTCGAGAACGATATGCTAACTCACTACCAGGATTAGTACCCATTGTAGGGGACCTGTAGTTGTCATCCCATTGCTGGGATCCGTATGGGAGCAAGAGGGGATATCGAAGAGACAAATATGGAGTATGCAAATCCGTCATGTAAAGTAATTTGCCATCTTTCCGACTGACTTTGATATGGCGTGGTTTTGCATCCAGAAAACTGCCCTCCTCAACTAATGCTGCTATGTCGTCAGGATTTGGCTTGTTGTAAGTCTTCGCATCCCTTCGCGAGGACGATAACGACTTAAGCACTATAGTCATGCTCTTCTGGGTAGCTAATATATCAGACGCGTTCCTGAATACTTTCGCATATGGGTTGACGCGGTGCATGACATCTTGTAACTTCCGCGTGATGTCTCGTTTAAGCTTGCCTTCCTTGAAATGCTTCAATCGATTGTCAACTTCTTCTTCGCCACCGTTGCCTAAAAGGAAAATTTGGCCATATCATGCTGGATCTTCGCCGTCGGGATAAAGTGCAGGAATTTTATGTGATAATTGGCCTGAAACTTTGAAAGTACCTACGCCCTTTTGACCCATGACGGAACGGTCTTGTTTTGCACCAAGAGATGAAAAAGACATAGCATTGTTGTATGACGTTATGTTGGATTGAAATTCTCTAGCCTCTGTCAAAACACAAGTTAGGAACAACCTCGGACATTGGAAACAGGAATATACAACTTACGCGGAGAAGATGAGGTGAATAGCTCGAACAAGTCGTCCGGCAGCGGTGGACCGTCGAAGTCTGCCATGGGCAATTTGACATCGCCATATTGACAGCAATTCATGTATAATTCTTTTTTGTCCTTGGTGTTCTCCTTCGTTCTCTCTTGACCCCATCTGCAAGCGTGGCAATGCATGCAGACATGATTCATAGGGCCAAGAGCATATGGGAGCTGACCCGGAAATCGCTTCATTAAAGATGACTCATTGTTATCAGAGACGGTCGGTGCAGCTAATCCAATGAAAATGTTCTTCATTTAATCAATGTGTGGGGATTTATTGTTGGAGAAGATAGTAGGATAGAAACGATTCTATATCTTGAGATGTGGGAGAGTTTAATGGCGATAGGTGTATAATGGGGCTGCGGTGCTTGGAATAGAGATGGTGAAATAATTGATAAGTGATAATGAAATCGGGGTGTAAGAGGAATCCTATATTTGTTCAAAGCAGTGAAGGTTATTGCTCACTATAGCTGAACTTATGATGTTGAATCTGCAGAACGAAAAGCACACATTGTGTTGCAGATGTGCGCATAAGCCCTCATCAAAATGCATCTATATGCACTCGACTTTTCAATCTTCAATAGGAAATTGTAGGTAACATTGATGATGTCATCAATTCACACAATGGAAATGAACGTGTTTGTCTGTCGTATTGAGATTGTAAGGTCGGTGCATGCTTTCCGATTCCTCGACGGACAAATCCCTCTTCATCGAGTCAAGCGGAAAGGAGATTGAAAGAGACAAAGAAAATAGATGGCCTATAAAGGTACAAGAAAGGTAATAAACAAGTTGGTCTACACAAAGAGTTTCCATTTGGGTATACTTTTGAGATCAAGAAACGCTTAATAGGACTCCGGTTACATTTCATTCACATTATGAACCGGACAAGGACAGCAGCCATGAAAGAACACAATTCTGCGTATAGTGGATCTGGTAGGCTTATAAGCCGGGGTATGACATGCCAATACTTGGAAGCATTTAGCCTCGCAATTTCACCAGTAAACCAAAATATTGATTCAACAGAGGTTATTTCCCTTTGATTTTGAGTACCCAACAACATCATTCATCATAATTGCCAACTATCATTCCTCTAAAACCTCTAAGCTATTTGTACAAGTTAACAATGCGGACATCAAGAATATTAGACTCTACGTATGTCTCCGGTTTCGGTATCGTCAACTGGGTCACCTTATCATTGGAGGAAGCGACCATTGAGAGAGAGTTACTCGGGCAATTGCTGGTAGACTTTATCATAGGTAAGCTAATACTTCCCCTCGATGGAAGAACGTTAACTGACCCGCTGTCATTCTAGAATCTCGCGGTAAAACAAGACCATTGTTTCAATCGGGTCGCATTACCAATTCAACTTCGGGAAGAAATTATACCTTTGGTATATTGTTACAAAGAGGCAACTTTCCTGAGATACAAATTGTGGAGTTTTAATTTCTGGACACTACATGTTTTCTCCACTTGAATGATAAATCTTCATTAGAATAAATTTGTGCATTAAAATGACTTGGAGAGGCTTTCTTCTCTGCGTCAACTTTGCTGTCCTTTGGCATACAATTTAATAAATTGCAATCCTTATGATTGACGTTTGAGAAAAAAGTTGATCTCAAGTGACACATTCAAAAGAAAAGGTAAGAAGGAAAAGAAATATTGCGGAGTGGACCTGAGTATGAATCATTGATATTAAGATGTTACATGGTATATCTTCAAATGATTGGATGCGGTAAGTAATAATACCACTGAGAATGAATCGCACTTTAGTATGAGCTATGATGATATGTAAAACACAGGTCGCGTGTTAGGAGGGCGCCTTGACAAAGGCGTGACCTCACTTTATGGCCTACTCGGCATCCGAGCCGCTCGGTTTAGTTCGTTTACTCGCAGGCCGCGAAGATGAAGCAGTTGAGACAGCTTTCCCTTTTCCCTTCGGGTTAGGGGGAATTGGATTCTCAGCTGAGGACGCGTCGTCGAGAGAGCTGATGGCCGCAGGTTTCTTTGATGCCGCACCTGGAACAAATCTGCAATTGAGAGTTTCAGTATGAGCAGTTGAGGATGGTCGTTGTATGAGAACTTACAGTTTACCTCTTGCTCGGCCTCCCGGGGTGCCTAAGGAAGATCCTGTAGACGGAACAGTTGACGATTGGCCCGACTCATGCCCGGTGGTGATATTCACACCCGTCACCTGCATTGTATGGCAATGATCAACTCAAAAATTCTCAAAAAGGACAAAGATGGAATTGCGTACCTCAACAGACCACATATTGCAAGAGGGTATATACCCCGTGATACGTCCAGTGAGAAGTGCCTCTCGACGAGGGACCAAGAGACTTTGTAACTTGGCCATGAGAGGAGACCAGTTGCACCTGTATTCGACTTCAAAAGTGTCTTGATCTCGAATCTGACGTGGGACACGAGTGATTGGTTGTGTAGATCCCCAGGGAAAGACAACTTACGGCAGGATTGAAGTCTGAGTGCTCCACTATGATGATAACGTTTTCTTTCCCCGGACTAAGGGTCTCGACTTCTTGCGACGCGATAACACCGAGGCCAGTCACAGAGACCTTGTTTGCTAGGTCAGCTCGAAAAGATTCGGATTGTGAAATTGAGATGCTATTCTCAGGTTCATAATATAATACCTGAAGATCATCATGGTTGAGAGCTAGGATACGGCCTTTTAAATAGTAAATAGTGCCATCGCTGAGGATAAGGTCAGGCCCAATATATGCTGACACTTTAATGGCACATTCAAGCATTTCTTCAGTATCGCGGTTGGTGACCACGATTGTGGTCATACATTCGCGGAAACCATATTGACCCGCAATTTCCGTATCAATCTAATAAATGAGTCAGTAAGAGTGATATACGAAGCAAAGAAGAAACTTACTTGTGACAAGACATCAAACAAGCCGGAAGTGATGAACAGATGATTCTTTTTACGTGTATTACCAACGGCACCACGCGCATATCGAGTTGGTGAAGACTGGGATGAGAGTTGCGTTGACATCTAATCGAGGGGAATGGGAAAGGGAGGAAAGAGGGTGAAGAGTGGAAATTAGGTCATAGGAATATTCAGCACTTCTGAGAGAATAAAGCAAAAGACGTGTTTAGGATAGGTAGAGATGGAGGGTTGCAATGTTACCTTTTTCAAATGAGGTTAGATAGTCGATGGGGACAATGCAACCATCTCGAGGTATGAGAGGTGGATATATAATGGAGCATAATGCACACAGAGGACTTTCAGCTCAAGGGGAGAGTTTGGGACACGTGGAGGGTGACAATTTTGGTCACGACAGTCGGTGATTCCCCTGCATTGATCTCTCTATGCAGAGAAAGACACAAAGCTTCATATCATTTCCGGTATAAGCAATAGGGCGATAAATTAAAATTAAGACACAGATTCAAGTCCACATAGGATGCGTAGAAACGTATCACTCAGTCGAGCTGGAATGATAATGGGAAGTTCATGCGTCAAAGGCTAGGGGATAGGCTGTGTTATTATTAGATAACGCGGATCAATGGACAGGGAGACCACCAGATACAAGTTTGTCTCAACGACACGCCAAATGACTAAGTGGAGATGTAGCTAAATGATCTGTGCTTCAATCAGTAGAAGATCAACGTCTCCAGGTAACATAACACACTCTTCTATAATGGCCATTGAGACTGGATATTCCGCGGGTTCACCACCACGGCGGTAACCATTGAATAACAGGGTACAGGCGGCTGCATAGATGCGACAATATAGAGTCAGTGTCACTCTTATGGTATGCAGGGATGTTGCAAAATTACTGACCTCCATTACAACATTTGCCAGGCGAGAAGTCTAATTTAGTAAATACACAATGAGGCATGCGATGTTTGACATCTACGATACGAAACGCAATGTTGTTATAAAAATGGACACGGTATGTAGCACCATCTTGATAGCTCAATTTGAGGTCTCCATCTGAACCTATAAATCGGAGAAAGCTCAGCCTAACAATCGGGTAGACATAAAAGGGTACTTACGACGCCGAAATTGTTGCTTAATTTTCAAGCACACCGCGGCTAAGTGCCACCCCATTCGAGATATTGGCTGAAGCCTAATGTGGCGAGATATTCTGAAGTTATGCATAGGCCAAGTGTTGTAAGAAAGGGAGTTGTTGGTTGAAGTTGGCAGAAGTAGAAGAGAGGGGGGGTTTGAACCACACATTGTCATGGAAGTCGGCGTGTAAATTTACATAAATTTGAAACCATTGTTATAGTTATGGACGGAAGTGGCAGTAGAATAAGGACATCATGAGGTTAGGTAAATTGTCGCCATCGCAATTCCTTCTCCTGGATATAGAAGATCTTGAGAGTAAGGTTATTGTTATTACATTTGCGGGCGCGACCCGTGATAAAAAGTACCACAGTCATCTGAAAAAAAGGAAATAGGGAGAAGTGACTGGTGGTGGCACAATGTTCACCCTGCATACTTACTTCTCAATTACGGACATGATCATGGGTAGTAGAACAGTGAAATTGAAATGGTGTACGTACTTCGACATAGGATAGTACCATAAACACGTCCAAGACTGTTAAGTAAAGTCTGCAATTACTGGTCAAGACACAAATGCCTATCTTTTCAAACCTCAACATCGTGGGATCTCCATTCGACAACACACAACTTTTAAACATAATTTACGACAATTTCTCATCTCGTAAGTAAAGAACATCATTTTATACAACGGGACACTGACTTGCACCTGTTGTAAAGTTGCAAGGCCTACGAAGCTTCTTGTAATGGAAACTGGGGTCCGAGTACGTTTGCACAGATGGCAAAACTACGCGTTTTACATTCGCGACGCAGGCACTGCGAGGGCCTCGGCCAGGGCTTTCTACATTCCACCTCCGCGAGAACAACGCGACCCAGAACGTAAGTCATATATAAAATATGGATGACGATATTGATGCTGACTAATAATTGTAGGTTACCTCATTGCGCTATTTGATATCGGCAATAATGGTCTACTTTCCAATTTAATGGAAATCAGGCAGTTGATGTGCTACATTGACATAAAGAAGACGGAGATGGAAGAGGAGGATTAATGTGCTGGCAAGAGAGAGCCGCTGAGTGTGAGAGAAGGAAGTTCGACGGACTCCGATTGTCATAACGTTCGATGCAATGTTTGTGAGACGCAGAATGATATATACAGTGGCTGAAACTATACTATCAAGAGTAGAATATTGTTCCTATCGAGACAAGCGACCATGATAAGTTGAGACTGTGTAAATGAAAGGAACAGGATATGAATTAAGCATTTGCCCGGGTATACATGAAGGAAGGAGAGGACACATGGCAGAGAACGCCCCCAACTGTAAGTACAGGAAGATAGAATGGAGATTTCCCTGAAATAGTGCATAATTACAAGGGAATCAAAATTATACGGGAGTCTATATGATGAAAACTGATCCTACTGTCAAAAGGAGTATAAATGCATAGGATTTGCGAAATGAGATGCGCATATTAGGTGAAATTGACCAGATGTTGATGGATTCTTTCAGACATCAGAACCTGGGACAAATCAGAAGGGCCTAAAATCATTTCATCGATAATGTAGATGTCGTGCGTGTAAGGAATAGTAGAGTTTCCATTCATGTCGGGCAAGAACCAGTCCAACTGGCATTTACCTATAGTCATAAGGAGAGTCAGAATGATCAATCAAGTTCAAGTATGAGACAAGCATACCTTCAGTGTTTGGTGGGTAATGCGAGAAGGAAATGCAACTCAATACGCATCTGGCAGTCGGAAGGTTGGAATCGAGCACGCGGAAAGCAAATGAACCAAAACGATGAACAGAGCGAGTTGAACCATCGGCGTAGGTCAAAATCGCATCACCATTGGTTTCTGGCACAGAAATAAGATAAGCTATCTATGCGGAAGGCATCTATGATAGGATTCTACCAACGTGTGACAAATTGCATTTGAATAAGATTGAGGAGATCAGTAATGCCAGGAATTGATATTGACGGGTCGGGACCACAGATGTATTTAGGCATAGTGAAAAATTGTGATATTAGGTATATTTGAAAGTGGGGAAAAACGAAGGGAAGGAAATGAAGACATACCGGGTATAAATGGACGGAAAACAACCAGTAGGAATACAAAAGTAACATATAGAGACCAAATAACACCGATAGGACAAATGAGAGGGATTTGGAAATATTGGAAAAGAAGGAGAAATAGAGAAGCGGGTCCCTGGATCAACATGCCACTTTAGAGCTGATAAGAATTGGAGAAGAGGACAAATGAGCATGGAAGAGACGAATGTAGAAATCGAAACAATAACGATTCAATGGGATGGAGAGGGTCAGGTTACTCAGATGTGAACCTATTATTATGCCAATAAGAATTTAATGGCATTTTGCCTATCTAGGCCATAAGAGAGGACGAAGTCTTCCAAGCGTAATGTCGGAAACAAAGATGACACAATGAGGACAATGGGTTAGGGAGAGGTGCTTTCAATTTACATTTATCAATGAAAATTGGTGAACAAAGAAGCAATGACTACATAGAAAAGAGCGAGGAAGTGAAAGTAGACATCATTTACGGAAATGGCAATCAATGGCAAAGGTCATTTTGCACATCAAAGATAAAATAAGGGGAACACAAGGAGGAATGAACCGCATCATCGAATTTCGAAATCCCTCCAGAGAGCGATATTATCAAGGCCTTATCAAACTCTGTATACATAAAAACATACAACCAACTTCATACCATGGATCTACATATCGCTACCCATTCTGCATTTTTCGAGCGGCACGGTTTAATCACATGGGATACAATCATATTCTGGAAGCATCCTCTCCCCAGTGCTGCTTTGGCGAGAATAGTCAAAGTCATCAGTCGAGGTACCTATTTAGTTCTAATAAATAATGCATCTGACATGATAGCTGACGTGGCAAATTTTGTAGACCGACAAACTGTCACCGGCGGTATCCGAAGAGTCGGGTCATTCGGGATTAGTGATATGGGTGTCAGATTTAAGTTCGTGTTCAATATAACGGTGGAAGGGGAGGCATCGCTTATGATAAAGGAGGAGGAAATGGTCTCACCTGTGGAAGAATTAACCATGAGTTTCGCTTCGCACAATTTGTCTGAAGCTTAAATGTACTTTCAATTAGTGAGAACATGAATATAGCTTTATTTTTATCTAGAATGATTCCAAAACCCATCCATGGTGAAGTAGCTTTTTGACGCGCGAGCACGTGAGGGGAGTAGGATGGTTGGGATCAATGCTGCAGTTCTTCATATGGACGTCCAGCATATGCCTAGTACGAGTGAAAGACAATTGACTGCATATGACATTTGCATGGCCCACTCTATCTGAAGGCGTGTATATGCTGGTCATACAGACGTTTTACCCTGATTTGTATGCTTCGGGGATGATAGAAACCCTGGGTCTGGTGGAATCAGTTGTATGGTGCGCGTAGGGGACGAACGGAATTAATGGAGACGGAAGTGTATCAATAAATATTACAAGGTGTATATCTTTGTGGGTGGGACACAGATGAGGCACTCCTCTGAGTTTTAGTTGTTGTAGAAATGGACATGGAAAGTCGACTTGGAGATTATCAATGACATTTGGTACTGCAGAAATATACAAGTATATAGAAGTTGGATATGATGAAAGCATAATCAATTAGGATGAGGGCATGGTGTTGAAACACTAATGTACAAACTGGTGATATATCAATGAGGGTTGCGCGGAGGATAGGCAGGAATCACAATAATTGAATAGAAAGACACAGTGGAATTGTAGCGATAAGTCAGTGCGAGGCTGAGGGATCATTATGCGGAATACAAGAAGATGTATTGCATAAATGAGCTTAGGGAATGAAATACATATAATCTTTTTAATAGGCATCCTAAAGCGAATGTGCAGGGATATGGTAAGCAGACAAAATATGTAATGAAAAGGGAAAGCAGAGTTTTCACAAGTTATCAGGGATCATTGCGTGAAACATTGAAGTCTCTGAGATGACATTTTGTGCCAGGACACGGTAAGTTGAACCACTGTCTAAAGGAAGAGTGCCATCGGGGCATTCGAAGATTTTGACAAAGTAACCTGCTAGCAACAATTATTGAGCATAGTGGAAATATAAACAATAATGAATGAGGCTTACGATCGTTTTCGGGGGAATCCAAATTGCGATCGAGATGGAATGCGAGGCATTCACAATGGTTAGTGTTTCGGTACCGGACAAGAAAAGCGTAATTGCACCATACGTGCATTTTCACGGCAACGCCCGTCTCAAAGAGTAGTAGAAAGGGCGGAGGCTTGTCTGCAAAGAAAGGGAGGGGATATGTAGTCACAGGTCGGCATATATGGAGGTATATGGCCTATCGGAACGGGACGTACCATCGACGAAGAGCGAAAAAATGAGGTTGAGTAATGTTTGGTCAGCGAACGCCGCGGTTACCAAGTTATTGGTGGAAAAGGCAGGCATGGCAGAGGGAGGTGGAGGGTAATATTTGTTGTGATTTTGGTGTGGTTTGATTGGTGAGTGCTATAGGGGTGGAAGGGATGGTATTGTAGTGTGTCCAGTAACAAGTTATTAGACGAATGATGAAAAATTGAGGGAAAATGGAAAAAGGGATACGCCGAAAGGGTTGTATTGCTTGATAGAATGGCAGCCTTTTATAGTGGAAAGAATGCTCATGACGTAGCCAAATGGGGATGTGGCGAGAATAAGGGACAGAGAAAGAATCGAGAGTGTGTAAATTTG